>NW_027195115.1:45000-165000 GCF_038502225.1 Cherax quadricarinatus
TCCCTTAAGGTTTACTATACTAATAGCAGGAGTGTAAGAAATAAGATAGATGAGCTAAGATTAATTGCAAGTGCAGGAAACATAGATATTATTGCTATAACAGAGACCTGGCTCAATCTGAAAGATAGAGAGATGCCCTCTGAATGTCACATACAAGGCTATAAATTATTCCACACTGACAGGGTCAACAGGAAAGGTGGTGGAGTAGCGATGTATGTCAGAGACAATTTAAATTGTTGTGTTAGACAAGATATTAAATTAGAAGCGTCAGCCACTGAATCTGTTTGGTTACAGCTTCTCGAGGGCCGAGAAAAACTAATTTTGGGTGTGATTTACAGGGCCCCAAATCTTGATAGGGAGTGCAGTAAACTTCTATGGGACGAAATTCGTAAGGCATCTACATACGAAAATGTTGTGCTAATGGGAGATTTCAACTATAGACAGATTGACTGGAGCAATTTGACAGGAAATTTAGAGTCAGGTGACTTTCTTGATACGATCCAGGATTGTTTTTTAAAACAGTTTGTGACAGAGCCAACTAGGGGAAATAACCTCCTTGACTTGGTTCTTGCCAGTAGGGAAACACTAATTAATAATCTTGAGGTTAATGATGAGCTTGGGGAAAGTGATCACAAATCACTCAGTTTTAATATATCATGGAATTCCCCTAATAATGGCAATCAAGTCTCCGTCCCTGACTTTCGCTTGGCTGATTTCATAGGACTGAAAAATTACTTAGGTGGGCTGAACTGGAATGACCTGACTAAGGGTCAGGTAGGTGGTGATGGTTGCCGATATGATGCTTTCCAGGGCATAGTTCTAGCTGCTCAGTCAAATTATGTTCCAAATAGGGAAATCAGATCAAACAAAAATGATCCTAAATGGATGAACAATAGATTAAAATATCTGATTGGTCAAAAGAGAGGCATATATAGGCAAATCAAAAGAGGAGAGGGGCAATTGAGAAATCGATATATTCAGTTAAAGAGAGAAATAAAAAAGGGAATTAGAAAAGCAAAAAGAGATTATGAGGTTAAAGTTGCAAGAGAATCGAAGACTAACCCAAAAGGATTCTTTCAGGTATACAGAAGTAAGATCAGGGACAAGATAGGCCCACTCAAAAGTTCCTCGGGTCAGCTCACTGACAGTGATAAGGAAATGTGTAGAATTTTTAACACATACTTCCTCTCAGTTTTTACACAGGAGGATACCAGCGATATTCCAGTAATGATAAATTATGTAGAACAGGACGATAATAAACTGTGCACTATTAGGGTCACAAGTGACATGGTCCTTAGGCAAATAGATAAATTAAAACCTAACAAATCCCCAGGCCCTGATGAACTGTATGCAAGGGTTCTAAAGGAATGTAAAGAGGAGCTTAGCACACCTTTGGCTAATCTTTTCAACATATCACTACAAACTGGCATGGTGCCAGATAAGTGGAAAATGGCAAATGTGATACCTATTTTCAAAACAGGTGACAGGTCCTTAGCTTCGAACTATAGACCAATAAGCCTAACCTCCATAGTGGGAAAATTTATGGAATCAATAATTGCCGAGGCAGTTCGTAGCCACCTTGAAAAGCATAAATTAATCAACGAATCTCAGCATGGTTTTACAAAGGGGCGTTCCTGCCTTACGAATTTATTAACTTTTTTCACTAAGGTATTTGAGGAGGTAGATCATGGTAATGAATATGATATTGTGTATATGGACTTCAGTAAGGCTTTTGACAGGGTCCCACATCAGAGACTATTGAGGAAAATTAAAGCACATGGAATAGGAGGAGAAATTTTTTCCTGGATAGAGGCATGGTTGACAAATAGGCAGCAGAGAGTTTGCATAAATGGGGAGAAATCAGAGTGGGGAAGTGTCACGAGCGGTGTTCCACAGGGGTCAGTGTTGGGCCCCCTGCTGTTCACAATCTACATAAACGACATAGATGAGGGCATAAAGAGCGACATCGGCAAGTTTGCCGATGACACCAAAATAGGCCGTCGAATTCATTCTGACGAGGACATTCGAGCACTCCAGGAAGATTTGAATAGACTGATGCAGTGGTCGGAGAAGTGGCAGATGCAGTTTAATATAGACAAATGCAAAGTTCTAAATGTTGGACAGGACAATAACCATGCCACATATAAACTAAATAATGTAGATCTTAATATTACGGATTGCGAAAAAGATTTAGGAGTTCTGGTTAGCAGTAATCTGAAACCAAGACAACAGTGCATAAGTGTTCGCAATAAAGCTAATAGAATCCTTGGCTTCATATCAAGAAGCATAAATAATAGGAGTCCTCAGGTTGTTCTTCAACTCTATACATCCTTGGTTAGGCCTCATTTAGATTATGCTGCACAGTTTTGGTCACCGTATTACAGAATGGATATAAATTCTCTGGAAAATGTACAAAGGAGGATGACAAAGTTGATCCCATGTATCAGAAACCTTCCCTATGAGGATAGACTAAGGGCCCTGAAACTGCACTCTCTAGAAAGACGTAGAATTAGGGGGGATATGATTGAGGTGTATAAATGGAAGACAGGAATAAATAAAGGGGATGTAAATAGTGTGCTGAAAATATCTAGCCTAGACAGGACTCGCAGCAATGGTTTTAAGTTGGAAAAATTCAGATTCAGGAAGGATATAGGAAAGTACTGGTTTGGTAATAGAGTTGTGGATGAGTGGAACAAACTCCCAAGTACCGTTATAGAGGCCAGAACGTTGTGTAGCTTTAAAAATAGGTTGGATAAATACATGAGTAGATGTGGGTGGGTGTGAGTTAGACCTGATAGCTTGTGCTACCAGGTCGGTTGCCGTGTTCCTCCCTTAAGTCAATGTGACCTGACCTGACTAGGTTGGGTGCATTGGCTTAAGCCGGTAGGAGACTTGGACCTGCCTCGCATGGGCCAGTAGGCCTTCTGCAGTGTTCCTTCGTTCTTATGTTCTTCTTATGTTCTTAAGTCAAAGCAGCAGAGGCCAGGATACAGAGTTTAGAAGAGGAACTGAAAAATCTGAAACAGCCTAAAGAACTAAAGAACATTTTGGGATTGACAACAGAGACTGCTACCTCAGTCACAAATAAGGGGACTGTAGGGAAAGAAGGAGCAAAACTGCATGTAGAAGCTCAGTCAGTGGAGACTGTAGTAAATGAAAGAGCTAAGCTATATGTGGAGGCCCTAACAGACCATAGCAGAACCCAGGGAAAGCCGAGAAGGGAAAATGACAGGCCACTGACCCCAAGTACAGTAGCTAGTGAAACTGAAGAAAGGAAAGCTGCAATGGAGGAAACCAAATTGAATGAGGGGATACACAGGGATATGCAGTGGGAGAATGAAAGGGTGAGTTCAGTCTTTGTGTATGGGCTCCAGGAAGTTGAAGGGGAAACATATGAAGAAAGAAAACAAGGGAAAAAAAAAAGCAATTGAAAGCATCATGAAAGCAATAGGAGAAGATGACATGACCCAGCTGGAAAATTTTCGGAGAATAGGGGGGTTTGTAAAACAAAGAACCCGGCCAGTGAAAGTGACCTTCAAGGCAGAATCAACTCGGAACAGGATCCTGCAGGAGAAAGCACGATTAAGGGACATGCCGGCATACAGGAAGGTGTATCTCGACCGCGACAGAACACAAGAAGAAAGGGGGAAACTGAGAGAGATGGTACAAAGGTGAAAGGAGGAAAGAGAGGGGATGGAGAAGACAGACAGGAGATCCCAGACACAGGAAGATCAAATACAGCCTCCCTCACAACTTCCTATAGAAGCCTCCCAACCAGGTCAACCCCAGTGCAACCAAACACTCTAAACCAAAACACCCATGCCACATCCAATGCCCCCACCCACTACACTACAAACTCCACCCCCACAGCAACCACCCATAGTTCCTTATCAGGTCTCCCACTTCCCCAACCCCAATACACCTCCCAGACCACAGTCTTAGAAAAGGATTTGAAGGTGTGGTATACAAATGCAGATGGAATAACAAATAAGTATGAGGAGTGGCACAAAAGAATCAAGGAGACATCCCCAGACATAATAGCGCTCACAGAAACAAAACTCACCAGAATAATAACAGATTCAATCTTTCCATCCGGATATCAAATCCTCAGGAAAGACAGAGGGAGGAGAGGGGGAGGAGGAGTTGCACTGCTCATTAAAAACCAGTGGGGTTTTGAGAAAATGGAAGGAATGGATGGCACGGGCGAAAGGGACTACTTAGTAGGAACAATCCAGTCTGAGGGACATAAGGTGATAATTGCAGTAATGTACAACCCACCACAGAACTGCAGGAGGCCAAGAGAAGAATACGATGAGAGCAACAGAGCAATGGTCGACACACTAGCCGAGGTGGCCAGGAGAGCACACATGGGAGCAAAGTTACTAGTTATGGGTGATTTCAATCACAAGGAGATTGACTGGGAAAATCTGGAGCCCCATGGGGGTCCCGAAACATGGAGAGCCAAGATGATGGATGTGGTACTGGAAAACCTCATGCGTCAACATGTTAGAGACACTACCAGAGAGAGAGGAGAGGATGAACCAGCTAGACTGGACCTTGTATTCACCTTGAGTTGTTCGGACATCGAGGATATCATGTATGAAAGGCCCATGGGAGCTAGTGATCATGTGGTTCTGTGCTTTGACTACATAGTTGAGCTCCAAGTGGAGAGAGTAGCAGGAATAGGGTGGGAAAAACCAAACAACAAAAGGGGGAACTACCCAGGCATGAGGAACTTCCTTCAAGACATTCAGTGGGAGAGGGAACTGACAGGAAAACCAGTACAAGAAATGATGGACTATGTGGCAACAAAATGCAAGGAGGCAGAGGAGAGGTTTGTTCCCAAGGGAAACAGAAATAATGGGAAGAACAGAACGAGTCCTTGGTTCACCCAAAGGTGTAGGGAGGCAAAAACTAGGTGTACTAGAGAATGGAAAAGGTACAGAAGACAGAGAACTCAGGAAAATAAAGAGATTAGCCGAAGAGCCAGAAACGAATATGCACAGATAAGAAGGGAGGCTCAGCGACAATATGAAAATGACATAGCATCAAAAGTCAAGACTGACCCGAAGCTGTTGTACAGCCACATCAGAAGGAAAACAACAGTCAAGGACCAGGTAATCAGACTGAGGAAGCGTGATTGGGAATTCACAAGAAACGACCGGGAGGTATGTCAGGAGCTCAACATGAGATTTAAAGAAGTATTTACAGTGGAAACCAGTAGGACTCCAGGAAATCAGAACAGGGGGGGGGGTGCACCAGCAAGTGCTGGATGAAATACATATAACCAAGGAGGGGGTGAAGAAGCTGCTGTGCGAACTTGACACCTCAAAGGCGGTGGGACCAGACAACATCTCTCCATGGGTCCTTAAAGAGGGAGCAGAGATATTGTGTGTACCATTAACAAAGATCTTCAACACATCATTTGAAACTGGGCAACTCCCTGAGGTATGGAAGATGGCAAATGTAGTCCCAATTTTTAAAAAGGGAGACAGACATGAGGCACTAAACTACAGACCTGTATCACTAACGTGTATAGTATGCAAGGTCATGGAGAAGATCATCAGGAGGAGAGTGGTAGAGCACCTGGAAAGAAACAAGTGTATAATTGACAACCAGCACGGTTTCAGGGAAGGGAAATCATGTGTCACAAACCTACTAGAGTTTTATGATAAGGTGACAGAAGTAAGACAAGAGAGAGAGGGGTGGATCGACTGCATTTTTTTGAACTGCAAGAAGGCCTTCGACACAGTTCCTCACAAGAGGTTACTGCAAAAGCTAGAGGATCAGGCACACATAACAGGAAAGGCACTGCAATGGATCAGAGAATACCTGACAGGGAGGCAACAACGAGTCATGCTACGTGACGAGGTGTCAGAGTGGGCGCCTGTGACAAGCGGGGTTCCACAGGGGTCAGTCCTAGGACCTGTGCTGTTCTTGGTATATGTGAAGGACATAACGGAAGGGATAGACTCAGAAGTGTCCTTGTTTGCAGATGATGTGAAGTTAATGAGAAGAATCAAATCAGATGAGGATCAGGCAGGACTACAAAGAGACCTGGACAGGCTACAATCCTGGTCCAGTAACTGGCTCCTTGAGTTTAACCCTGCCAAATGCAAAGTCATGAAGATTGGGGAAGGGCAAAGAACACCGCAGACACAATATAGTTTAGATGGCCAAAGACTGCAAACTTCACTCAAGGAAAAAGATCTGGGGGTGAGTATAACACCGAGCATATCTCCTGAGGCGCACATCAATCAGATAACTGCTGCAGCATACGGGCGCCTGGCAAACCTATGGATAGCGTTCCGATACCTCAGCAAGGATTTGTTCAAGACTCTGTATACCATTTACGTCAGGCCCATACTGGAGTATGCAGCACCAGTTTGGAATCCACACCTAGTCAAGCATGTCAAGAAATTAGAGAAGGTGCAAAGGTTTGCAACAAGACTAGTCCCAGAGCTACGGGGATTGTCCTACTAAGAAAGGTTGAGGGAAATCGGCCTGACGACACTGGAGGACAGGAGGGTCAGGGGAGACATGATAATGACATATAAAATACTGTGCTGAATAGACAAGGTGGACAAAGACGGGATGTTCCAGAGATGGGACACAGACACAAGAGGTCACAATTGGAAGTTGAAGACTCAGATGAATCAAAGGGATGTTAGAAAGTATTTCTTCAGTCATAGAGTGGTCAGGCCGTGGAATGGCCTAGAAAGTGAAGTAGTGGAGGCGGGAACCATACATAGTTTTAAGGCGAGGTATGATAAAGCTCATGGGGCAGGAAGAGAGAGGACCTAGTAGCAATCAGTGAATAGGCAGGGCCAGGAGCTATGACTCGACCCCTGCAACCACAAATAGGTGAGTACAAATAGGTGAGTACACACACTCATGTGGAAATGCTTTATTTACAGCTAGCAAAGTCAGGGTATTTCTCCAGAATGGTCTGTAATATACCACTGTGGATAAAATACTGTGCCATTTCTTGAACATTTCTGAGTGAGTTATCTCTAAATTCATTAACTTGATCGCACTCCAGTACATAATGACGCAAGGTGTGACAATAGTCCATCTGGCAAAGTTTACATTTCGTTTGGTCTACATCTGGTAGTGGTGATTTAACCTGCCATAGATACTTGTAACCCAGCCGGAGCCGGGCAGTAGTGACATCCAAGAGTCTGCTTATCTTGTTTGATGCACCATAGACATGTGGCTCCTCCTGCATGATGGAATGATGATAGATGGACTGACTGGTGTCAATCTCCCTAAGTCTTAAGTCAATAAAGTTCAATTGAAGTTCTTTTCGTATTATTGTTCTCAAACTGATAACTGACAACCCAAGATTGTAATCTACCCTCTCTTTGAAAGCATGCAGCTTAGCCAATTTATCAGTTCCGTCATGCATCTGAAGACCAATGTGAGATGGAATCCACAGCATGTGCACTCTGACTCCACGGTCCACAATCTTGCCATACCTGTGTCTGGCTTCTGACACAAGCATGACACAATTTATACTTAATGAGTTGAGAGCATTTATGGGTGACAGAGAATCAGTTACAATTAAAGTGTCAACCTTAGATACAAGGATGCATTTGAGTGCAAGGAGTATGGCAAACAGTTCTGTTTGAAGGGTAGAGGCCCAGTTATTGATGCGTGCTCCAATTTCTTTATGAGAGCCATCACTCTGTATGACAACAGCAGCACTACCAGCTGCACCAGTGGATTGGTGAACAGAACCATCAACGTAAATAATTTGTGAAAGAGTGTTCTGTGTGACTAAGTTATCAATACAGCTTAAGGCATCATGTTTGGCTTCAAGACAAAGCTTTGGTTGTGATTTAAGAAGAGTTTTTGGGGGAAATGGAAGAATGGTAGTTTGGAATGGGATAATATCCCATGGAGCAGGGAAGTGTCTCTGTTGCCTAACTTGACATAGATCATGTAGCTGGTTCATGCGGAGGTCGGTTCCAGTTTTTTTGGTCCATCTGGAAGGATGTTCACCAGTGCTGAGGAAAGTTTTGAGGGCTTCTGTGCAGGGGTTTGAATGGGCTAACCTAAGCATATTGACCCCAATAAGGATATTTCTTTCAGTAACACGATCTTTAATGCTTGGAATATTAAGTTCTTTATGCATATTTAAAATTTTGGCAGTACGAGGGCATCCTAGGATGATCCTCATTGCTTCGTTTTGCAGTTTTTGCAGCCCTCCAAGCTTCCAGTCAGACACGAGTGCAAGTAGTGGCGCCGCATAATCAACCAATGATCTAATATAAGCAAGATACATCATTTTCACAATTTTAACATTAGCACCATACCTGGGATGAAAACCTGCCACAACTCTAAGTGCTCTCAGCCTTTCTTTGTATTGGCGACAAAGTCTCGTTACAACAGGTCCAAGTAGTGGAACCTCAAAGCCTAGATACCTGTATCTGCTCACATATTCTAGAAGAGACCCATCATGCAACTGGATCTGACGAACTGTGCCTCTCTGTCGAGGAGGACGCCTGTTGAGTATCTTTGTTTTATCCCCTGAGATTATTAACCCCAGGTCCTGACACGAGGCTAGTACATGATTAAGAATGTTTTGGGTGTTGGAGAATCCGGTGGTGTGAATCATTATATCATCAGCAAAACTAATCATATAATGATGGGGCTGGTTAGGCATAGCATTAAGTAAGGCATTAATCAGAATATTGAAAAGGGTGGGACTAAGTACACCTCCCTGTGGGGTTCCTAATTAAAAACCTATCGTTACACTTCTATGTCCCTGGAAAAACAAAGACGACTTTCTGTTGGATAGGTAACCTTTAATCCAGCGGAGAAGCCATCCTCCAACATCCATTCTGGCAAGTTCACATGCATGCATTGTAGTGAACTGTTTTGTAAATTTTACATCTCGTACTGTATCATATGTTACTGTTATCTTTAAGTATTGTTAACACAGTGGAATGGGAGAATACCACTGGTAGTGTCATCCTGCCAGAATGTAGTATAACCTATACCCTAAGAGAAACAACTCTGGAACATGTGTAATACGTATTCGGCTGGCTGGCTGGCTAGCAGGCCGGGTGGGTGGGTGGCTGCCAGACTGACTTAATTTGGATCTCTCTCCATCTGTATCTGTCTGTCTGTCTGTCTGTCTGTTTCTCTCTCTCTCTCTCTCTCTCTCTCTCTCTCTCTCTCTCTCTCTCTCTCTCTCTCTCTCTCTCTCTCTCTCTCTCTCTCTCTCTCTCTCTCTCTCTCTCTCTCTCTCTCTCTCTCTCTCTCTTCCCCCCTCTCTCTCTCCTTTCTCTCTTTCACAGGTACACATAAGTAAAGTTGTCATACATAGTGTAAATTACCTAGGATAACTCTAAAAATCCAGACAAAGTGCTATACAGTGGATCTGTGCTCCAGTGCCCTAAATTGCTGAGGTGGTTTGGTCATTTAGGGAGAATGGATCAAAGTAGAATGACATGGAGAGTGTATAAATCTGTAGGGAAAGGAAGGCGGGGTAGGGGTCTTCCTCAAAAAGGTTGGAAGGAAGGGGTAAAGGAGGTGTTGTGGGCGAGGGGTTTGGACTTCCAGCAAGCGTGCATGAGCATGTTAGATAGGAGTGAATGGAGACAAATGGTATTTGGAACCTGACGATCTGTTGGAGTGTGAGCAGGGTAATATTTGGTAAAGGGATTCAGGGAAACCGGTTATTTTTGTAACCGGACTTGAGTCCTGGAAATGGGAAGTACAATGCCTGCACTTTAAAGGAGGGGTTTGAGATATTGGCAGTTTGGATGGATATGTTGTGTATCTTTATACGTATATGCTTCTAAACTGTTGTGTTCTGAGCACCTCTGCAAAAACAGAGATTATGTGTGAGTGTGGTGAAAGTGTTGAATGATGATGAAAGTATTTTCTTTTTGGGGATTTTCTTTCTTTTTGGGTGACCCTGCCTCGGTGGGAGATGGCCGACTTGTTGAAAAAAAAAATTAATACACCTACCATCTGACTTACGACCTGCTTGACTTATGACCACTCGACTTACGACCGTGTTTTTTATGCCAAATTTCTGGGAAATAAACAACTATTTGTGTTGTACACAGTGTTTATCCTAAACCTTACTGTATAAAATACAGTACTAACAACATAAAAAGTAAAGTAAAACATGAAATACCAAAATAAAACAATAAAATAAAGTCATTACAAAAATGTTTTGTTGATATTCAGTAGTAAAGTTCGACTTACGACCATTTCGACTTACGACCAGTTTCTCGGAACCGAACTCGGTCGTAAGTCGGATGGTAGGTGCAATTATTATTACAATAATACGTATGTACTAATATTAATAATAATAATATTATTATTAAACTATAATATAATATAGTGTTTACTCATTACTTACCTTAAAATATCTGTAGTCTTAATATAGAGTGAGAGGTGGGTAAACAAGATTAAATGAATAAATGAGAGTGTAGAAGGTTTGTGAGTTTTGTAAACAAACTAGTTGTTGTTGTTGTTACAAGCCCGGACACGAATGATTTTTGTTCACTCTGTCAAGCTGACTGGAAAAAATCTCAAATTTATGTTAATTTATATGTTACATATCGTGTTCATTATATAATTTTGAAAAATCATAGATTAAGCAGAATGTCTATATTAATGTTTTATACACATTTAATGTGCCTCAGAGTGATTATTATTGTTATTATTATTATTATTAATATGGCATCTTCAAGACCAATAACACACTCTTAATGATTTTAATGTGTAGCTGCATGCCAGCACAGGTGCAAGATGTGGAGTTTAAAGCAGTTAAGTTCATATTTTATTCATTCTAGAATGTATATCAGGTTTTTATGTTATTTATATTGTTTATTATGTCGTATTAGATGAATTGTGATAGAAAAATAAGCCGTAGAGTGATATTAGCATCATAATGAAAATGTGACGACTCTGCTTCGTGTGTAATACCTGTTGGTTCATGAGCGGCTCTGAGACAGAGACAAGCTGACAGAAAGACAGGCACACAGGTAGACAGAAAGACACACAGGTAGACAGAAAGACAGACACTCAGGTAGACAGACACACACAGGAAAACAAAAGACAGACATAGACAGATACAGACAGATATACAAGCAGACAGATACAGACAGATTTATGTGCAACAGTGAAAACAAATAGAGTTCGAGAGTAAGAACCTTTATTGCCACGATCTCCAGCGCAAAATTCAGACTTCCTCTTAGGGACCATGGTGAAATTTACTGCCTAGTTAGTACAGTTAATACAATACGTATGATGCTGCTGATAGGGCAGGGTAACTCAAACTAATGCTGCCTGCATGGCGCATTGCCGCCGGGAATATCGTCAAATATTTTACAGTGGCATGTATCAGCCGGCCCAGCCCAGCTGCCAGATGTACGGTCGTAGGTCGAGTGGACGTATATCGAGCAGGTCGTAAGTCGGATGGTAGGTGTATTTAAAAAAAAAAAATTAACAATTAAATCAGCATTACGTATCAATCAATCAGTCAATCAAGTTTATTCTCTATAAAGATTACAATGCGGGGTTTACAGATTTTGAATATTGTGTGTTTTACATGTTATAAAATACTAATTACAGAGGGGGCCACTAGGACACCTAGCATGGCTAGGCATTTCGGGCAGACTTAGATTAATTCTTAACTCTAAATTAATACAGATTATGGAGTAAGCTGGTATTAAGGCTAAGTGACTTCATTATAGTTTGTGAGTTTAGCAATGTAAATGCTTTTGTTTTGGCACAATACACAGGTTCTATATTGTAGTATCACAGGCAAACCTATGACTAGCTAGGATTCATTATTATTTTTTTATTAAGATTCGTATTTCTGTGATTATAGTTAAGTGGGTGAGTGAGTGCAAGTGTGAACAGGTGGTTTTCATGTACAGTGGACCCCCGGTTAACGATTTTAATCCGTGCAAGAGGGGTAATTGTTATGCGAAATAATCGTTATGCGAATGAATTTTCCCCATAAGAAATAATGGAAATCAAATTAATCCATGCAAGACACCCAAAAGTATGAAAAAAAAATTTTTTTACCACATGAAATATTAATTTTAATACACACAAACTGAAAAAGGCATGCACACTTACATGACACTTACTTTTATTGAAGATCTGGTGATGATTGATGGGATGGGAGGAGGGGAGAGCATTATCTTCTTACTGTTTAGAAGGGGAATCCCCTTCCATTAGGACTTGAGGTAGTAAGTCCTTTTCTGGGGTTACTTCCCTTCTTCTTTTAATGCCACTAGGGCCAGCTTCAGAGTCACTGGACTTCTTTCGCACAAGATATCTGTCCATAGTGGCCTGTACCTCTCGTTCCTTTATCACTTCCCTAAAGTGTTTCACAACATTGTCAGTGTAATAATCACCAGCACGGCTTGCAATAGCTGTGTGAGGGTGATTTTCATCCATGAAGGTTTGCACTTCAAGCCACTTTGCACAGATTTCCTTAATCTTTGTAGTAGGCAACTTCTTCAATTTCTCTCTCCCCTCCTCTGAACCAGTTTCCCCAGGTCTGGCCTCTTGCTCTTGAAGTTGATCTATCAGCTCATCAGTGGTTAGTTCTTCATTGTCCTCCTCCACCAACTCTTCCACATCCTCCGCACTAACCTCCAACCCCAAGGACTTTCCCAATGCCACAATGGATTCCTCAACTGGCATAATCCTCTCAGGGTTAGCCTCAAACCCTTCAAAATCCCTTTTGTCTACACATTCTGGCCACAGTTTCTTCCAAGCAGAGTTCAAGGTCCTCTTAGTCACTTCCTCCCAAGCCTTACCTATAAGGTTTACACAATTGAGGATATTAAAGTGATCTCTCCAAAACTCTCTTAGAGTCAGTTTCTGAGGTCACTACAAAGCACCTTTCAAACAGAGCTTTTGTGTACAGTTTCTTGAAGTTGGAAATAACCTGCTGGTCCATGGGCTGCAGGAGAGGAGTGGTATTAGGAGGCAAAAACTTCACCTTAATGAAGCTCATGTCCCCATAAAGTCGCTCTGCCACGTCTGTAGGATGACCAGGGGCATTGTCTAACACCAGGAGGCACTTAAGTTCTAATTTCTTTTCAGTTAGGTAATCTTTCACATTGGGGGCAAATGCATGGTGTAACCAGTTATAGAAAAAGTCCCTAGTGACCCATGCTTTACTGTTTGCCCTCCACAGCACACACAAATTATCCTTGAGGACATTCTTTTGCCTGAACGCTCTGGGAGTTTCAGAGTGATACACTAATAAAGGCTTAACTTTGCAATCACCACTAGCATTGGCACACATCAACAAAGTAAGCCTGTCTTTCATAGGCTTATGTCCTGGGAGTGCCTTTTCCTCCTGAGTAATGTAGGTCCTGCTTGGCATTTTCTTCCAGAACAGGCCTGTTTCATCACAATTAAACACTTGTTCAGGTTTCAGTCCTTCACTTTCTATGTACTCCTTGAATTCCTGCACATATTTTTCAGCCGCTTTGTGGTCCGAACTGGCAGCCTCACCATGCCTTATCACACTATGGATGCCACTACGCTTCTTAAATCTCTCAAACCAACCTTTGCTGGCCTTAAATTCACTCACATCATCACTAGTTGCAGGCAGTTTTTTAATTAAATCGTCATGCAACTTCCTAGCCTTTTCACATATGATCGCTTGAGAGACGCTATCTCCTGCTATCTGTTTTTCATTTATCCACACCAATAAGAGTCTCTCAACATCTTCCATCACTTGCGATCTTTGTTTCGAAAACACAGTTAAACCTTTGGCAAGAACAGCTTCCTTGATTGTCTTTCTGGTGCCCACAATAGTAGCGATGGTTGATTGGGGTTTCTTGTACAGCTTGACTAGGTCGGCTATACGCACTCCACTTTCATACTTATCAATGATCTCTTTCTTCATTTCTATTGTAATTCTCACCCTTACTGGTGTAGGGTTGGCACTAGAAGCTTTCTTGGGGCCCATGGTCACTTATTTTCCCGAAACAGCACCGAAAACACTGTAATAATACGAAATATTCCGAGTGTATGCTTGGATGTTACCGCGGAGGCTGGCTGGTAAACAATGGGACGGGCGGCACATGTGAGGCTGGCTGAGGGCGCACATTGGACGCGTCTCGGACGAAAATCGTTGAGCGGGTTTTTAATCGGTATGCGCGGCAAAAATTTTGCGATTAAAGTAAGCGGTATGCGAAATAATCGCTATGTGATGCCATCGTTATGCGGGGGTCCACTGTATTTAGTTGTCGGGGTGTATCAGGGAGATAAGATGTTGTCTACCGGTAGTTTTGAAGGTGATGAATGTGTCTGCAGTTCTAGAGCTTTCAGGTAGGGTGTTCCAGATTTTAGGCCCTTTGACATACATGGAATTTTTGTAAAGGTTTAGTCGGACACAGGTCATGTCATAAAGATGTTTGTGTCTGGTGTTATGCCTGTGGGTCCTGTCACAACCATCAAGAAAGCATTTTAGGTCAAGGTTAATATTGTAATTTAAGGTACCATAGAAGTAGATTGCACAGTAGTAAGTGTGGATGCTTGGAACGGGGAGTAAGTTTAGATCTATGAATAGTGGGGGGGGGGGAGGGGTGTTGCCAGAGATAGGATTTAGTGATTATTCTTACTGCAGCTTTTTGTTGGGTTATTATTGGCTTCAGGTGTGTTGCTGCAGTTGATCCCCAAGCACAAATAGCATAGGTGAGGTATGGATAAATGAGTGAATGGTATAGTGTGAGAAGGGCAGTTTGCGGCACGTAGTATCGTATCTTGGAGAGGATTCCAACCGTTTTGGATACTTTTTTTGTTATGTGTTGGATATGGGTACTGAAATTCAGGTTGTTGTTGAGGTATAGGCCTAGGAATTTTCCCTCATTATGTCTGGCAATTAAAGTGTTGTCGATTTTAATGTTAAGTTGCGCAACACCTGCTCTGCTACCAAACATAATATAGTAGGTTTTGTCAGTGTTAAGTGTAAGTTTATTAGCTGTCATCCAAGTCGATATTTTGAACAGCTCCTCATTAACAATGGTGTTGAGGGTGGCAAGATTAGGGTGGGAGATGACATAAGTCGTGTCGTCAGCAAAGAGAATGGGTTTCAGGTGTTGGAATATGTTTGGAAGATCATTGATGTAAATGAGGAAGAGCAGGGGACCAAGGACACTTCCCTGTGGAACTCCAGTATCAAGTGGCCATGTTGATGAGGCTGTGTCTTTAATGGTGACATACTGATACCTATTTGTAAGGTAGGATTTAAAATGTGCAAGCGCATGGCCTCTTATACCATAATGGTCAAGTTTGTGGAGTAGGATGCCGTGGTCTACTGTGTCAGAAGCTTTTCTTAGGTCAATAAAAATTCCTAGCGGATATTCGTTCTTTTCCAATGCTGTGTAAAGCAGATCTAGCATTTGTACAATTGCATCATTAGTGTGTTTATTTTTCCTGAATCCAAATTGGCAGGGGTTGAGTATGTTTTGTGCCATTATAAATGAATATAGTCTCCTGTGCACGAGTATCTCGAAGATTTTGGATAGCAATGGTAAGTTTGGTATTGGCCTATAGTTGTTTACATCTGTACGGTCACCACCTTTAAGTATTGGTGTAACATACCTTTATTGAAGACTAATGCTGGCTTCTGGAATGCCTTATACACTTGCTGCATGCCTGATACACTTCCTGCATGCCTGCTACACTTCCTGCATGCCTGCTACACTTCCTGCATGCCTGCTACACTTCCTGCATGCCTGCTACACTTTCTGCATGCCTGCTACACTTTCTGCATGCCTGCTACACTTTTTGCATGCCTGCTACACTTTTTGCATGCCTGCTACACTTTTTGCATGCCTGCTACACTTTTTGCATGCCTGCTACACTTCCTGCATGCCTGCTACACTTCCTGCAGACCTGCTACACTTCCTGCATACCTGTGTTACATCAGGGGCCATGTCTATAGGCCTGTTTTGGCCCCTTTCCGTAACAAGATGTCGAATCCAGCTCTGGTCTAGTTGTCCTTAGACACATGTCAATTTAATATGGGGATTATCATTAGGAGATTGATCTGACTAAATAAAATGTGATCTTTATTATAAAAGAACCCATATGAAACTTAGTATGTAATACAATGTTCTCTCTCTCTCTCTCTCTCTCTCTCTCTCTCTCTCTCTCTCTCTCTCTCTCTCTCTCTCTCTCTTGTAGTGTTATATATAAAAGTACACATTGCATGGGACTAAGTAATCTTCTAGAGCGGGGGAATGTATTAAAGGATGAGTGCCTGAATGTGCCCAGAAGAGAGTGTATGAAGCTACTCTGAGCGAGTGTGGGAACCTACTCAGAGCAAGAATGGTGAACCTACTGACTACCACTGAGTGTTAAGCGGACGTCAGGTTGGTCACGTGACTGAGGGAGACGTCAGTACCTGAACTGCTAACCAGCATTGTAATTAGTGGTTTCCCACTACATAACAATAACAGTATTATGAACGCCTAACAATATGATATAACAATATTACCATTAACCTATATATATATATATATATATATATATATATATATATATATATATATATATATATATATTATATATATATATATATATATATATATATTTTTTTTTTTATTATCACACCGGCCGATTCCCACCAAGGCAGGGTGGCCCGAAAAAGAAAAACTTTCACCATCATTCACTCCATCACTGTCTTGCCAGAAGGGTGCTTTACACTACAGTTTTTAAACTGCAACATTAACACCCCTCCTTCAGAGTGCAGGCACTGTACTTCCCATCTCCAGGACTCAAGTCCAGCCTGCCGGTTTCCCTGAATCCCTTCATAAATGTTACTTTGCTCACACTCCAACAGCACGTCAAGTATTAAAAACCATTTGTCTCCATTCACTCCTATCAAACACGCTCACGCATGCCTGCTGGAAGTCCAAGCCCCTCGCACACAAAACCTCCTTTACCCCCTCCCTCCAACCCTTCCTAGGCCGACCCCTACCCCGCCTTCCTTCCACTACAGACTGATACACTCTTGAAGTCATTCTGTTTCGCTCCATTCTCTCTACATGTCCGAACCACCTCAACAACCCTTCCTCAGCCCTCTGGACAACAGTTTTGGTAATCCCGCACCTCCTCCTAACTTCCAAACTACGAATTCTCTGCATTATATTCACACCACACATTGCCCTCAGACATGACATCTCCACTGCCTCCAGCCTTCTCCTCGCTGCAACATTCATCACCCACGCTTCACACCCATATAAGAGCGTTGGTAAAACTATACTCTCATACATTCCCCTCTTTGCCTCCAAGGACAAAGTTCTTTGTCTCCACAGACTCCTAAGTGCACCACTCACTCTTTTTCCCTCATCAATTCTATGATTCACCTCATCTTTCATAGACCCATCCGCTGACACGTCCACTCCCAAATATCTGAATACGTTCACCTCCTCCATACTCTCTCCCTCCAATCTGATATTCAATCTTTCATCACCTAATCTTTTTGCTATCCTCATAACCTTACTCTTTCCTGTATTCACCTTTAATTTTCTTCTTTTGCACACCCTACCAAATTCATCCACCAATCTCTGCAACTTCTCTTCAGAATCTCCCAAGAGCACAGTGTCATCAGCAAAGAGCAGCTGTGACAACTCCCACTTTGTGTGTGATTCTTTATCTTTTAACTCCACGCCTCTTGCCAAGACCCTCGCATTTACTTCTCTTACAACCCCATCTATAAATATATTAAACAACCACGGTGACATCACACATCCTTGTCTAAGGCCTACTTTTACTGGAAATATATATATATATATATATATATATATATATATATATATATATATATATATATATATTGCATATATATACATATACATATATATATATATACATATATTTTTTTTTTCAACAAGTCGGCCGTCTCCCACCGAGGCAGGGTGACCCAAAAAAGAAAGAAAATCCCCAAAAAGAAAATACTTTCATCATCATTCAACACTTTCACCACACTCGCACATTATCACTGTTTTTGCAGAGGTGCTCAGAATACAACAGTCTAGAAGCATACACATATAAAGATACACAACATATCCCTCCAAACTGCCAATATCCCAAACCCCTCCTTTAAAGTGCAGGCATTGTTCTTCCCATTTCCAGGACTCAAATCCGACTATATGAAAATAACCGGTTTCCCTGAATCCCTTCACTAAATATTACCCTGCTCACACTCCAACAGATCGTCAGGTCCCAAGTACCATTCGTCTCCATTCACTCCTATCTAACACGCTCACGCACACTTGCTGGAAGTCGAAGCCCCTTACCCACAAAACCTCCTTTACCCCCTCTCTCCAACCCTTTCGAGGACGACCCCTACCCCGCCTTCCTTCCCCTATAGATTTATATGCTTTCCATGTCATTCTACTTTGATCCATTCTCTCTAAATGACCAAACCACCTCAACAACCCCTCTTCTGCCCTCTGACTAATACTTTTATATATATATATATATATATATATATATGTATGTATGTATATATATATATACACAGTACATATATATGTACTATATATATACAGGAAGGCCCCACTTACACGGCTGGTTAGGTTCCAGGCTACCGCCATAAAGCAGAAACCGCCGTAAAGTGGAACACCCTTTTTTTCCCACTTACAAATGCATACAAACACTAGATAACAAGTTTACACTAACATATATTAAGTTAGCAATAGAACCAGGCTTCAAAAAACAATAAAAAAGTACAATACACACATAGTGCACTCATTACTTACCTTAAAATATTTATAGTCTTAATCTAGGGTGAGACAAGTAGTATTTATTGTAAGAAATCAAGTGTGGTATGTATGGTAGTCAGCCAGGCTACCATACCAGGCCACCCCACCTACACATACAATTCTATGATATTTAAGCATCCCAGAGCTATAAAATGTATATACAGTTCACTCATTACTTACCTTAAAATATAGGGTGAGATGAGTAGTATTTATTGTAAAAAATCAAGTGTGGTATGTATGGTAGTCAGCTGGGCTACCATACCAGGCCAACCCACCTACACATAATATTCTATTACATTTAAGCATCCCAGAGCGATAAAATGTATATACAGTTCACTCATTACTTACCTTAAAATATTTGTAGTCTTAATGTAGGGTCAGGAGTAAGTAAATGAGATAAAACGAATAAATGAGAGAGAGAAAGAATGAGTGCATGAGAGAGGACAGGCGCAGAGTTATGTAAACAAACCAGGCGAAGGTAAGTTTTGTAAACAAAGTGTACACGTCTGGTCTGTGTACAAGTTACATTGTGTACAGGTTGTCTCTACATTGATACGGTAGAATAAATAAAGAAGAACACTCCCATTCTCATGTAACATCATTTTGAGAAGAAATGATGCTCTGAGTGAAGGCAATGGAAATAAGTCACTCTGACTTTTTTGGGTTATCCTAGGTTCTCTACACATATGTTGTTATGTATGATAATCTATGTAACTGTAATTGTGTATACCTGAATAAACTTACTTACATACATACAAAAGGAATAATTTTCTTCAGTTATCCCCAGTAACACATTTTCTCTTATGTTAGATTAGAGAAAATGTTATTCTTGGCATCACTTGTACAAGTTATCTGGCTACCACATCTCATATTTATGTTTATTTATTCTATTGTAGGGTGTATTTATCATCTTTTTATGTTATGTATCGTGTTTATTATATAATTTTGAAAAAAATATCATAGATGGATTAATGAAAATGTGTATTTAACGTAATATACGACATTTAAATGAGACTCGATGATTATTATTATCATTACTAATATGACGTCTGGAGACATAAGACACTCTTACTGATTTTAATGTGTACCTGCATGCCAGCACAGTATGTAAGTTTATTTAAGTACAGGTATACATATGTATAATTATCAGAGTATATATAAAATATGAAATAACTTTTAAAAACATTTGAAATTTTGGAGTTTCCAGACAAAATGGAGAGACTTAGTGCTTACTGAGTTCACAAAGAATGTAAACAAACAAGGTGGGGCGCGGTGACCGTATTAGAAAGTCAGGTGGGGGGAGCCGTATAGCGAGTTTTGATCATAATTTGAAATGACCGTATTAGCGGAACGCCGTAAAGTGAAACGTCGTAAAGCGGGGCCTTCCTGTATATATATATATATATATATATATATATAATATATATAATATATATATATATGTCTCATAAACACGCTAGATAACAGGGATATCTTGCTACTCCTACTTACACTTTGGTCACACTTCACAGACACGCACATGCATATATATATATACATACATCTAGGTTTTTCTCCTTTTTCTAAATAGCTCTTGTTCTTTTTTATTTCTTCTATTGTCCTTGGGGAAGTGGAAAAGAATCTTTCCTCCGTAAGCCATGCGTGTCGTATGAGGCGACTAAAATGCCGGGAGCAATGGGCTAGTAACCCCTTCTCCTGTATACATTTACTAAAAAAGAGAAGAAGAAAAACTTTATAAAATTGGGATGCTTAAATGTGCGTGGATGTAGTGCGGATGACAAGAAACAGATGATTGCTGATGTTATGAATGAAAAGAAGTTGGATGTCCTGGCTCTAAGCGAAACAAAGCTGAAGGGGGTAGGAGAATTTCAGTGGGGGGAAATAAATGGGATTAAATCTGGAGTATCTGAGAGAGTTAGAGCAAAGGAAGGGGTAGCAGTAATGTTAAATGATCAGTTATGGAAGGTGAAAAGAGAATATGAATGTGTAAATTCAAGAATTATGTGGATTAAAGTAAAGGTTGGATGCGAGAAGTGGGTCATAATAAGCGTGTATGCACCTGGAGAAGAGAGGAATGCAGAGGAGAGAGAGAGATTTTGGGAGATGTTAAGTGAATGTATAGGAGCCTTTGAACCAAGTGAGAGAGTAATTGTGGTAGGGGACCTGAATGCTAAAGTAGGAGAAACTTTTAGAGAGGGTGTGGTAGGTAAGTTTGGGGTGCCAGGTGTAAATGATAATGGGAGCCCTTTGATTGAACTTTGTATAGAAAGGGGTTTAATTATAGGTAATACATATTTTAAGAAAAAGAGGATAAATAAGTATACACGATATGATGTAGGGCGAAATGACAGTAGTTTGTTGGATTATGTATTGGTAGATAAAAGACTGTTGAGTAGACTTCAGGATGTACATGTTTATAGAGGGGCCACAGATATATCAGATCACTTTCTAGTTGTAGCTACACTGAGAGTAAAAGGTAGATGGGATACAAGGAGAATAGAAGCATCAGGGAAGAGAGAGGTGAAGGTTTATAAACTAAAAGAGGAGGCAGTTAGGGTAAGATATAAACAGCTATTGGAGGATAGATGGGCTAATGAGAGCATAGGCAATGGGGTCGAAGAGGTATGGGGTAGGTTTAAAAATGTAGTGTTAGAGTGTTCAGCAGAAGTTTGTGGTTACAGGAAAGTGGGTGCAGGAGGGAAGAGGAGTGATTGGTGGAATGATGATGTAAAGAGAGTAGTAAGGGAGAAAAAGTTAGCATATGAGAAGTTTTTACAAAGTAGAAGTGATGCAAGGAGGGAAGAGTATATGGAGAAAAAGAGAGAGGTTAATTAAGAGAGTGGTGAAGCAATGTAAAAAGAGAGCAAATGAGAGAGTGGGTGAGATGTTATCAACAAATTTTGTTGAAAATAAGAAAAAGTTTTGGAGTGAGATTAACAAGTTAAGAAAGCCTAGAGAACAAATGGATTTGTCAGTTAAAAATAGGAGAGGAGAGTTATTAAATGGAGAGTTAGAGGTATTGGGAAGATGGAGGGAATATTTTGAGGAATTGTTAAATGTTGATGAAGATAGGGAAGCTGTGATTTCGTGTATAGGGCAAGGAGGAATAACATCTTGTAGGAGTGAGGAAGAGCCAGTTGTGAGTGTGGGGGAAGTTCGTGAGGCAGTAGGTAAAATGAAAGGGGGTAAGGCAGCCGGGATTGATGGGATAAAGATAGAAATGTTAAAAGCAGGTGGGGATATAGTTTTGGAGTGGTTGGTGCAATTATTTAATAAATGTATGGAAGAGGGTAAGGTACCTAGGGATTGGCAGAGAGCATGCATAGTTCCTTTGTATAAAGGCAAAGGGGATAAAAGAGAGTGCAAAAATTATAGGGGGATAAGTCTGTTGAGTGTACCTGGTAAAGTGTATGGTAGAGTTATTATTGAAAGAATTAAGAGTAAGACGGAGAATAGGATAGCAGATGAACAAGGAGGCTTTAGGAAAGGTAGGGGGTGTGTGGACCAGGTGTTTACAGTGAAACATATAAGTGAACAGTATTTAGATAAGGCTAAAGAGGTCTTTGTGGCATTTATGGATTTGGAAAAGGCGTATGACAGGGTGGATAGGGGGGCAATGTGGCAGATGTTGCAAGTGTATGGTGTAGGAGGTAGGTTACTGAAAGCAGTGAAGAGTTTTTATGAGGATAGTGAGGCTCAAGTTAGAGTATGTAGGAAAGAGGGAAATTTTTTCCCAGTAAAAGTAGGCCTTAGACAAGGATGTGTGATGTCACCGTGGTTGTTTAATATATTTATAGATGGGGTTGTAAGAGAAGTAAATGCGAGGGTCTTGGCAAGAGGCGTGGAGTTAAAAGATAAAGAATCACACACAAAGTGGGAGTTGTCACAGCTGCTGTTTGCTGATGACACTGTGCTCTTGGGAGATTCTGAAGAGAAGCTGCAGAGATTGGTGGATGAATTTGGTAGGGTGTGCAAAAGAAGAAAATTAAAGGTGAATACAGGAAAGAGTAAGGTTATGAGGATAACAAAAAGATTAGGTGATGAAAGATTGGATATCAGATTGGAGGGAGAGAGTATGGAGGAGGTGAATGTATTCAGATATTTGGGAGTGGACGTGTCAGCGGATGGGTCTATGAAAGATGAGGTGAATCATAGAATTGATGAGGGAAAAAGAGTGAGTGGTGCACTTAGGAGTCTGTGGAGACAAAGAACTTTGTCCTTGGAGGCAAAGAGGGGAATGTATGAGAGTATAGTTTTACCAACGCTCTTATATGGGTGTGAAGCATGGGTGATGAATGTTGCAGCGAGGAGAAGGCTGGAGGCAGTGGAGATGTCATGTCTGAGGGCAATGTGTGGTGTGAATATAATGCAGAGAATTCGTAGTTTGGAAGTTAGGAGGAGGTGCGGGATTACCAAAACTGTTGTCCAGAGGGCTGAGGAAGGGTTGTTGAGGTGGTTCGGACATGTAGAGAGAATGGAGCGAAACAGAATGACTTCAAGAGTGTATCAGTCTGTAGTGGAAGGAAGGCGGGGTAGGGGTCGGCCTAGGAAGGGTTGGAGGGAGGGGGTAAAGGAGGTTTTGTGTGCGAGGGGCTTAGACTTCCAGCAGGCATGCGTGAGCGTGTTTGATAGGAGTGAATGGAGACAAATGGTTTTTAATACTTGACGTGCTGTTGAAGTGTGAGCAAAGTAACATTTATGAAGGGATTCAGGGAAACCGGCAGGCCGGACTTGAGTCCTGGAGATGGGAAGTACAGTGCCTGCACTCTGAAGGAGGGGTGTTAATGTTGCAGTTTAAAAACTGTAGTGTAAAGCACCCTTCTGGCAAGACAGTGATGGAGCGAATGATGGTGAAAGTTTTTCTTTTTCGGGCCACCCTGCCTTGGTGGGAATCGGCCAGTGTGATAATAAAAAAAATAATATATATATATATATATATATATATATATATATATATATATATATATAATATATATATACAGTGGACCCCCGCATAACAATATTAATCCGTTCCTGAGAGCTCATTGTTATGCGAAATTATCGTTATGCGAATGAATTTTCCCCATAAGAAATAATGGAAATCAAATTAATCCGTGCAAGACACCCCAAAGTATGAAAAAAAAAAATTACCACATGAAATATTAATTTTAATACACACAAACTGAAAAAGGCATGCACAGTTACATGACACTTACCTTTATTGAAGATCTGGTGATGATTGATGGGATGGGAGGAGGAGAGAGTCTTAGTTTTTAGAAGGGGAATCCCCTTCCATTAAGACTTGAGGTGTCAAGTCCTTTCCTGGGGTTACTTCCCTTCTTCTTTTAATGCCACTAGGACCAGCTTCAGAGTCACTGGACTTCTGTCGCACAACATATCTGTCCATAGTGGCCTGTACCTCTCATTCCTTTATGACTTTCCTAAAGTGTTTCACAACAGTGTCAGTGTAATAGTCATCAGCACGGCTTGCAATAGCTGTGTTAGGGTGATTGTCATCAAAAAAGGTTTGCACTTTAAGCCACATTCCACACATTTCCTTAATCTTTGAAGTAGGCAACTTCTTCAATTTCTCTCTCCCCTCCTCCGAACCAGTTTCCTCAGGTCTGGCCTCTTGCTGTTGAAGTTGATCTAGCAGCTCATCAGTGGTTAGTTCTTCATTGTCCTCCTCCACCAACTCTTCCACATCATCCCCACTAACCTCCAACCCCAAGGACTTTCCCAATGCCACAATGGATTCCTCAACTGGCATAGGATTCCCAGGGTTAGCCTCAAACCCTTCAAAATCCCTTTGGTCTACACATTCTGGCCACAGTTTCTTCCAAGCAGAGTTCAAGGTCCTCTTAGTCACTTCCTCCCAAGCCTTACCTATAAGGTTTACACAATTGAGGATATTAAAGTGATCTCTCCAAAACTCTCCTAGAGTCAGTTGAGTTTCTGAGATCACTACAAAGCACCTTTCAAACAGAGCTTTTGTGTACAGTTTTTTGAAGTTTGCAATAACCTGCTGGTCCATGGGCTGCAGGAGAGGAGTGGTATTAGGAGGCAAAAACTTCACCTTAATGAAGCTCATGTCCCCATAAAGTCGCTCTGCCATGTCTGTAGGATGACCAGGAGCATTGTCTAACACCAGGAGGCACTTAAGGTCTAATATCTTTTCAGTTAGGTAATCTTTCACATTGGGGGCAAATGCTTGGTGTAACCAGTCATAGAAAAAGTCCCTAGTGACCCATGCCTTACTGTTTGCCCTCCACAGCACACACAAATTAGCCTTGAGGATATTCCTTTTCCTGAACGCTCTGGGAGTTTCTGAGTGATACACTAATAAAGGCTTCACTTTGCAATCACCACTAGCATTGGAACACATCAACAGAGTAAGCCTGTCTTTCATAGGCTTATGTCCTGGGAGTGCCTTTTCCTCCTGAGTAATGTAGGTCCTCCTTGGCATTTTCTTCCAAAACAGGCCTGTTTCATCACAATTAAACACTTGTTCAGGTTTCAGTCCTTCACTGTCTATGTACTCCTTGAATTCCTGCACATATTTTTCAGCTGCTTTGTGGTCCGAACTGGCAGCCTCACCATGCCTTATCACACTATGTATGCCACTACGCTTCTTAAATCTCTCAAACCAAACTTTGCTGGCCTTAAATTCACTCACATCATCACTAGTTGCAGGCATTTTTTTAATTAAATCCTCATGCAACTTCCTAGCCTTTTCACTTATGATTGCTTGAGAGATGCTATCTCCTGCTATCTGTTTTTCATTTATCCATACCAATAAGAGTCTCTCAACATTTTCCATCACTTGCGATCTCTGTTTCAAAAACACAGTTGAACCTTTGGCAAGAACAGCTTCCTTGATTGCCGTTTTGTTGGACACAATAGTAGCGATGGTTGATTGGGGTTTACTATACAACCTGGCCAGCTCGGAGACACGCACTCCACTTTCATACTTAGCAATGATCTCTTTCTTCATCTCTATAGTAATTCTCACCCTTATTCCTGTAGGGTTGGCACTAGCAGCTTTCTTGGGGCCCATGGTCACTTATTTTGCAGATAAAATCACCAAAAACACTGTAATAATACAAAATGTTCCGATTGTATGCTTGGATGTTACCGCGGAGGCTGGCTGGTAAACAATGCCACCGGCGGAACATGTGAGGCTGGCTCAGGCCGCACATTAGACGCATCTCGGACGAATAGCGTTGAGCGGGTTTTTTACCGGTATGCGAGGCAAAATCTTAGCGATAAAATGTATCGGTATGCAGATTTAACATTATGTGATGCCAACGGTATGCGGGGGTCCACTGTATAATAAAAAGGAATACATTCTAGTATAAAATATATCGGGTATGGCCATACTCGTAACACCTTACCCCTCATGACTGTAGGTCGCACCAAGAAAAGTAATGGTTTCTACTTTTCAAACCAAACAATATTTCAAACCAAACAATATTTCAAACCAAAAAATATTTCAAACCAAAAAATATTTCACAAAAAGGTAAGTCTCATGAGCCATGCTGCTCTGAATTTCAGTGTCTGCCACTAACATGTGCTTCATATACTTGGGCTGCACATCAGCGTATCTGTGTACATGTAGAGACAGCAACAGGCAGACAATCATGACTTCATAGACCTTCACAGTAGTGGATGAGACAGCATTTCATCACAGTCTTGAGTGAAGGAGATGATAATATTCTGCTCCTACAGTGGTAGTGGAATACGTTGCAGTAAGGACCTCTGTCACGACAAGTGCGTTTTGGATAGTTTGAGGGATATGGTGTGTGAGAGGGGTGGCGTCCTGTCTGCATACAGCGCCACTCATAACATCAGTATAACACCTTACACTCAGCTCCAACTATCTCCTTGATTTACCAAGACACAACAACACTACTGTTGATATACGAAAAGTTATTAAATGTGAGCAAAATAGAGGTAAATAAATTGGCTATTAAATATAAAATTTATAAATAAATCTTAAGCAATCTTTATATAAAACAGTCTCTAATTTTGTCATATTCAAATTTATTACTCTATGCATTTTCAAGGCAATGCATATTTAACCCTTTCAGGGTCCGTCCCGTAGATCTACGGCTTTACGTTCAGGGTCCAAACCGTAGATCTACGTCATGAGCTCAGCTCACTCTGATAAACTGTGAGTGGTACACTTGGGCCTAGATATGAGAGAATACATCTATGTGGTATGTGTGCACCACATAAAACAAATCCTGCAGCACACTGTATAATGAGAGAAAAAAAACAGAAACCAAGATTTTCGATTAAAACAGCAACTTTGCAGTGTTTTTTCGTATGTTTTTTATAGTTGTATTTGCAATTTCTTGGTCTCATTTGATAGAATGAAAGACATATTACAGAAATAGAGATGATTTTGATTTGTTTTAGCACTGGAAATGGCTTGAAACTGAGCTCAAATTAGCGGAAATATTAAATTTTTGCCGATATTCAAGAGTAAACAAACGACCTCACACGTCTAATACACACCAGCTGGTGGGTCTAATATACATTCACAAATGTGGTGATGATATTTATACAATTATTACGATATTGCATAACAGTAAATCTTCTATTTTTTGGTGTGAATAAAAATTCCTTATGTGAATAAAAATCAATATGGAATTCATCTGTAAAGCCTCAAAACATAACTAATGAACAGAGTAAATGTTAGTTTAGTGCCAGGAATGCCTGCATTGTTTATTCTTGACGCTATTTTGAAATTGGAATATTTTGAACTTTGTGTTAAATTGGCCAAATTACCAATTTCCGATCACTTTATTTTGTAGTTGAAACAGTTGACTTGGCGATTTCTTGTGCTCAGTCGATAGAATAGAAGTAATACTAGTGAAATAGCTAAGAATTTGGTCGACTGGAATGATGTAATTGGCCTAAAATGGGAGTCAAAGTCGGCAAAATCGCCGATTCGTAAATATCGCTGACACATCAAAATTCGCGAGAGCATAATTTCGTCAATTTTCCATCAAATTTCGTACTTTTTGTTTTATTACCTTCACAAAAAGATTCTCTACCATTTCATAAGAAAAAATAACAATTTTTTTGGGGGGAAATTCTTGGATACTGGGGCACCACTTCAGATTTTGGCCTTGGAACCTGAAGGGGTTAAAATTCCTGAAGGAAATATTTTTGGTTCAAAATCAATTTTGTACTAACAGTACAGCTCTTCAGCTGTTAAAAATCTCCATCTTTTTATCACAAATATGGAGCGAGTTCAGTACTTAAACTGTATTAGATAAAATATTTGTCTTGACAAATATCAAAATTTAAGTGGTAAAACTTTGCCTACCAAGTTGAACTAAACATTCGTGCTATCTTCCACATTGTAGATACTAGCTCAATGTAGCAGGAACATCAGATCTGATCGTTACCTGTCTTAGCATCGCCAATTGCCGAGTCCCTTACCTACCTCATAGACATGTTGCCTAGTCGACAAAACAGCTGCACTTCCATCTGGAACACTAAGGTGAGTGAGGGCCAGCAGCAGGAGCTCACGACAGCTCCAAGACTGGAAGAAATAGATGCCAAGAGAGGCAGTGGTATTGCCTCTGAAGACTATGCAGAAATTGTCTATGAGGGCAACTTCTGTACTCCGAAGACTGAAACCATCGGAGAGGGTCAGTTTAGTGATGTGGGAAGTGTATGCAGACTCCTGCTTAGGGACTAACTCCTGATACAGAGTTTAGTGTGTCAGGAGAGTATGACGACTCCTGCTCAGGGACTAGCTTATCGTACAGAGGCTAGTGTCAGAAGTGTATGCAGGCTTCTGCTCAGGGACTAGCTTATGGTACAGAGGCTAGTGCCAGAAGTGTATGCAGGCTTCTGCTCAGGGACTAGCTTATGGTACAGAGGCTAGTGCCAGAAGTGTATGCAGGCTTCTGCTCAGGGACTAGCTTATGGTACAGAGGCTAGTGTCAGAAGTGTATGCAGGCTTCTGCTCAGGGACTAGCTTATGGTACAGAGGCTAGTGTCAGAAGTGTATGCAGGCTTCTGCTCAGGGACTAGCTTATGGTACAGGCTAGTGTGTCAGAGGGCGTGCATGAATTATTAATGCTGGGAGTGAAATCTTTCCCAGGCATCATTAACAACGACGTCTTTAAGAGAATACGAAGAGCTTCCTGAAGTTTCTGTCGAGTCTACTCTCCTGTCCCTCTGCTGGATGTGTGTACCTTCAAAACGACCTCTTCCAGGCAATGAAGGGAACTAAGCGAAATGTTCAGACAAAAAGATGCGGTAGCACGAGAAAATGTGGTGAGAAAACCGTTGAATTCCTGCATGTCTGCTACACGTCCTGCATGTCTGCTACACGTCCTGCATGTCTGCTACACGTCCTGCATGTCTGCTACACGTCCTGCATGTCTGCTACACGTCCTGCATGTCTGCTACACGTCCTGCATGTCTGCTACACGTCCTGCATGTCTGCTACACGTCCTGCATGTCTGCTACACGTCCTGCATGTCTGCTACACGTCCTGCATGTCTGCTACACGTCCTGCATGTCTGCTACACGTCCTGCATGTCTGCTACACGTCCTGCATGTCTGCTACACTCCATGCATGCCTTCTACACTACATGCATGAATGCTACGCTTCCTGCATTTAGCGCTTCCCCCTTGATTATAATAATAATACGCTTCCTGCATCCCTGCTACACTTCCTGCATACCTGCTACACTTCCTGCATGCCTGCTACACTTCCTGCATACCTGCTACACTTCCTGCATGCCTGCTACACTTCCTGCATACCTGCTACACTTCCTGCATACCTGCTACACTTCCTGCATGCCTGCTACACTTCCTGCATACCTGCTACACTTCCTGCATACCTGCTACACTTCCTGCATGCCTGCTACGCTCCATGCATGCCTGCTACACTCCCTGCATGTCTGTTACACACTATGCATGCCTGCTGCACTTCCTGCATGGCTACTGCACTCTCTACATGCCTGCTACACTTCCTGCATGCCTGCTACGCTCTCTCCATGTCTGCTACACTCTCTGCATACCTGCTACACTTCCTGCATTCCTGCTACACTTCCTGAGGGCCTGCTACACTTCTTGCTTACCTGCTATACTTCCTGCATACCTGCTACACTTTCTGCATACCTGCTACACTCCCTGCATGCCTGCTACACTTCCTGCATGCCTGCTACACTTCCTGCATGCCTGCTACACTTCCTGCATGCCTGCTACACTTCCTGCATACCTGCTACACTTCCTGCATACCTGGTACACTTCCTGAGGGCCTGCTACACTTCTTGCTTACCTGCTACACTTCCTGCATACCTGCTACACTCCCTGCATACCTGCTACACTCCCTGCATGCCTGCTACACTCCCTGCATGCCTGCTACACTCCCTGCATGCCTGCTACACTTCCTGCATACCTGCTACACTTCCTGCATACCTGCTACACTCCCTGCATACCTGCTACACTCCCTGCATGCCTGCTACACTTCCTGCATGCCTGCTACGCTTCCTGCATGTCTGCTACACTACCTGCATGCCAGCTTCACTTCCTGCATGACTGTTACACTTCCTGCATACCTGCTACACTTCCTGCATGCCTGCTGCACTTCCTGCATATCTGCTACACTTTCTGCATGCCTACTACACTTCTTGCAGGCCTGCTACACTCCCTGCATGTCTGCTACACTTCCTGCATACCTGCTATACTTCCCGCATACCTGCTACACTTCCTGCATACCTGCTACACTTCCTGCATGCCTACTACACTTCTTGCAGGCCTGCTACAGCCCCTGCATGCCTGCTACACTTCCTGCATGTCTGCTACACTTCCTGCATACCTGCTATACTTCAAGCATACCTGCTACACTTCCTGCATACCTGCTACACTTCCTGCATGCCTACTACACTTCTTGCAGGCCTGCTACACTCCCTGCATGTCTGCTACAATTCCTGCATACCTGCTACACTTCCTGCATGCCAGCTTCACTTCCCGCATGCCTGTTACACTTCCTGCATGCCTGCTGCACTTCCTGTATACCTTCTACACTTCCTGCATACCTGCTACACTTCCTGCATACCTGCTACACTTCCTGCTTACCTGCTACACTTCCTGCATGCCTGCTACACTTCCTGCATACCTGCTACACTCCCTGCATACCTGCTACACTCCCTGCATGCCTGCTACACTTCCTGCATGCCTGCTACGCTTCCTGCATGTCTGCTACACTACCTGCATGCCAGCTTCACTTCCTGCATGACTGTTACACTTCCTGCATACCTGCTACACTTCCTGCATGCCTGCTGCACTTCCTGCATATCTGCTACACTACCTGCATGTCTGCTACACTCCCTGCATGCCTGCTACACTTCCTGCATGCCTGCTACACTTCCTGCATACCTGCTATACTTCCTGCATGCCAGCTTCACTTCCCGCATGCCTGTTACACTTCCTGCATGCCTACTACACTTCTTGCAGGCCTGCTACAGCCCCTGCATGCCTGCTACACTTCCTGCATGCCTGTTACACTTCCTGCATGTCTGCTACACTTCCCGCATACCTGCTACACTTCCTGCATACCTGCTACACTTCCTGCATGCCTACTACACTTCTTGCAGGACTGTTACACTCCCTGCATGTCTGCTACAATTCCTGCATACCTGCTACACTTCCTGCATGCCAGCTTCACTTCCCGCATGCCTGTTACACTTCCTGCATGCCTGCTGCACTTCCTGTATACCTTCTACACTTCCTGCATACCTGCTACACTTCCTGCATACCTGCTACACTTCCTGCTTACCTGCTACACTTCCTGCATGCCTGCTACACTTCCTGCATACCTGCTACACTTCCTGCTTACCTGCTACACTTCCTGCATGCCTGCTACACTTCCTGCATACCTGCTACACTCTCTGCATGCCTGCTACACTTCCTGCATGTCTGCTACAATTCCTGCATACTTGCTATACTTCCCGCATACCTGCTACACTTCCTGCATACCTGCTACACTTCCTGCATGCCTACTACACTTCTTGCAGGACTGTTACACTCCCTGTATGCCTGCTCCACTTCCTGCATGCCTGCTACACTCCCTGCATGCCTGCTACACTCCCTGCATGCCTGCTACACTTACTGCACGCCTACTGCATTATCAGCATGCCTGGTACACTTCCTGCATGTCTGCTACACTTCCTGCATGTCTGCTACACTTCCTGCATGTCTGCTACACTTCCTGCATGTCTGCTACACTTCCTGCATGTCTGCTTCACTTCCTGAATGTCTGCTTCACTTCCTGCATATCTGCTACACTTTCTGCATGCCTGCTACACTTCCTACATTCCTGCTACACTTCCTGCATGCCTGCTACACTTCCTGCATGCCTGCTACACTTCCTGCATGCCTGCTACACTTCCTCCATGTTTGCTACACTTTCTGCATGCCTGCTACACTTCCTGCATGCCTGCTACACTTCCTGCATGCCTGCTACACTTCCTGCATGCCTGCTACACTTCCTCCATGTTTGCTACACTTTCTGCATGCCTGCTACACTTCCTGCATGCCTGCTACACTTCCTGCATGCCTGCTACACTTCCTGCATGCCTGCTACACTTCCTCCATGTTTGCTACACTTTCTGCATGCCTGCTACACTTCCTGCATGCCTTCTCCACTTCCTGCGTGCTTGGTACACTTCCTGCATGTCTGCTACACTTCCTGCATGCCTGCTACACTTCCTGCATGCCTGCTACACTTCTTGCATTCCTTCTACACTTCCTGCATGCCTGCTACACTTCCTGCATGCCTGCTCCACTTCCTGCGTGCCTGCTACACTTCCTGCATGTCTGCTTCACTCCCTGCGTGCCTGCTGCACTTCCTGCATGCCTGCTACACTTCCTGCATGTCTTCTACACTCCCTGCATGCCTGCTACACTTCCTACATGCCTGCTACACTTCCTGCATGCCTGCTACACTTCCTGCATGCCTTCTACACTTCCTGCATGCCTGCTACACTCCCTGCATGTCTGCTACACTCTCTGCATGCCTGCTATACTTCCTGCATGCCTGCTGCACTCTTTGCATGCCTGCTACACTCCCTGCATATCTGCTACTCTCTCTGCATGCTTGCTACACTCTCTGCATGCCTGATACACTACCTGCATGCCTGCTACACTTCCTGCATGCCTGCTACACTTCCTGCATGTCTGCTACACTCCTGGCATATCTACTACACTCCCTGCATGCCTGTTACACTCCCTGCATGCCTGTTACACTCCCTGCATGCCTGTTACACTTCCTACATGCCTATTTCACTTCCTGCATGCCTGCTACTCTCACTGCATATCTGCTACAGTTCCTGCATGCCTGCTACACTCCCTGCATGCCTGTTAGAATCCCTGCATGCCTGCTACACTCCCTGCATGCCTGTTACACTCCCTGCACGCCTGCTACACTCCCTGCACGCCTGCTACACTCCCTGCATGCCTGCTACACTCCCTATATGCCTGTTACACTCCCTGTATGCCTGTTGCACTCCCTGCATGCCTGTTAGACTCCCTGCATGCCTGTTACACTCTCTGCATGCCTGTTACACTCCCTGCATGCCTGTTAGACTCCCTGCATGCCTGTTACACTCCCTGCATGCCTGTTAGACTCCCTGCTTACCTGCTACACTCCCTGCATGCCTGTTACACTCCCTGCGCACCTGCTACACTCCTTGCATGCCTGTTACACTCTCTGTATGTCTGTTACACTCCCTGCACGCCTGCTACACTCCCTGCATGCCTGTTAGACTCCCTGCATGCCTGCTACACTCCCTGTATGCCTGTTAGACTCCCTGCATGCCTGTTACACTCCCTGCATGCCTGTTACACTCCCTGCATGCCTGTTACATTCCCTGCATGCCTGTTACACTCCCTGCATGCCTTTTACACTCCCTGCATGCCTGTTACACTGTATGTCTGTTGCACTCCCTGCACGCCTGCTACACTCTCTGTATGCCTGCTACACTCCCTGCATGCCTGCTACACTCCCTGCATGCCTGTTACACTCTCTATATGTCTGTTACACTCCCTGCACGCCTGCTACAATCCCTGTATGCCTGTTACACTCCCTGCATGCCTGTTAAACTCCCTGCATGCCTGTTACACTCCCTGCATGCCTGTTACACTCCCTGCATGCCTGTTATACTCCCTGCATGCCTGTTACACTCCCTGCACGCCTGTTACACTCCCTGCATGCCTGTTACACTCCCTGCATGCCTGCTACACTCCCTGTATGCCTGCTACACTCCCTGTATGCCTGCTACACTCCCTGCATGCCTGCTACACTCCCTGTATGCCTGCTACACTCCCTGCATGCCTGCTACACTTCCTGCATGCCTGCTACACTCCCTGCATGCCTGCTACACTCCCTGTATGCCTGCTGCACTTCACGCTTAAATTCCATGGTGTTTCTCACTTTCTGTACCACAGGAACTTTACTAGGAACTTTCTTTGGAGCCATGGTTAATTATTTTGCAGTTGAACTGCAAAAAAAAAACACAAAAAAAATGGAAAAGCGAAATATTTGCATGTATGAACAGAAACTTCCTCATGCTTCAATAGACACAGCCAAACTGATGCACAAGCAGCCCCAGCTGGCGGACAAACTCGTCCAAAATGGCCAATCACCAGGAGCCGAAAAACCGGCGGATCACCGAGTTGGCCGATAACAGGAACGGCCGATAACCTAGGGTCCATTGTATAGGTATTGCCTTTGTAGATGAATGGTTCAGAGAACCGACATGTTGATAAATTAGACACATGTGCAACTCTTGAGTATCTTTATTGAGGAAACGTTTCGCCACACAGTGGCTTCATCAGTCCATACAAAGGAGAATCTTGAAAAACAGGAGGAGAATGAGGTAATCAGTCCCTCAACCTTGAGTCGATGTGGTCAGTCCATCAATCTTGAATAGAATTCTCCTCCTGTTTTTCAAGATTCTCCTTTGTATGGACTGATGAAGCCACTGTGTGGCGAAACGTTTCCTCAATAAAGATACTCAAGAGTTGCACATGTGTCTAATTTATCATCAGGTATTGCCTATTAAATCTTAAGTTAATCCTAAATTTGCCTAAGAAACACTTTCTTTATATGAGCTTTAATAGAAACAGTGTATCATGCCAAGACAAATCCAATCCCATTACTAAATTTACCATTTGTAATATTATGTGATATGTACTAACTCACTTTTATAAATCTAATTATGTATGTACCTAATTAGGTATGTACCTAATTAGGTATGCATCTATGTATCTAATAATGTATGTTCAATTGTACTGCTTCATAACCTATATCAATATAGAGTAAAAATTAGTACAGTAGACCCCCGGTTTTCATCCGTTGTGGAAATCGTACAATTTAGATTTCAACCACTTTTTTCATCTGAATTTTACTGTGGGTTTCGTACATCCGCTCGGAAATTGCCCATACCAAATGCATCCGCCTGGGCCACTCGTACATTCAGTAAGTCAGTCAAGTGATTCAGTAAGTCTCAAGTGATTCAGTAAGTCTCAAGTGATTCAGTAAGTCAGTCAAGTCATTCAGTAAGTCAGTCAAGTCGTTCAGTAAGTCAGTCTAGTGGAAATAAGTGGTATAAAATACCGACACAATGGAAATATAAACACATATGCAGTATAATGTGATCCTTTATTGACAACGTTTCGCCCACACAGTGAGCTTTATCAAGTTACAAACAGATCTGCTTGGGGCAGAAGGTACGCAAGTATTTATAGTCAGGTTCAGAATGCTGAGTCAGGTGGAGAATGCTGCATCTGATAATGTACCGAGTGGGGTTATAGAGTCTAAAATCTTGGGTAGCTTGGAAGGGAAATTGGATAAGTTTGTGAGCAGACCTTCTGCAGTGTTCTTCCATTCCTATGTTCTTATGTGGGATAGCGATGAAGAAGTTTCTTGGCAAGTGGTTCAGCTATGTTATAGAAGCCATTATTCTGGTTGAAGTTGTCGGATATAGAGATAAGCGATGATTCCAGGATTGTGATGAATGGTTTGAAAAACTGACAAGTTGAAGATTGAGACACTTATGCAGCATATGGGAATCTTTATCCAGGATTCTTCGGTATTGAGTGTTGTCTTTTGTGGCGATAAGTCTTGAGTTTCTGTAGTTGATTAAATGGTTGTGTGAATTACGGTGTTGTACACAGGCATTCCTTGCATCGTCAGTCCTGCTTGCGTATTGGTGTTATGAAATACGTGTTTGGAGGTCTCTTGATGTTTCGCCCACGTATAATTTGTTGCAGTCATTACAAGGGATTATGTATACCCCTGCAGAGGGTGGAAGCTTGTCCTGTCTATTACTGGTAATGTCCTTGATGGTCGTGGTTGTGGAGGTAGATACTTGGTATGAGGTATTGAAAAAGATGTTAGAAACGTGTTTGGCAATAGAGTTATCCCACATAAGAACATAGGAATGGAGGAACACTGCAGAAGGTCTACTCAAATACTTATCCAATCTCTCTTCCAAGCTACCCAAGACTTTAGACTATGGTTTAGAAAGACACGTAAGCAAACAACTTGTCGGTATTTATTACCAAGGTTTATACCACTTTAGACTATAACCACACTCGGTAGATCATCAGATGCAGCATTCTCCACCTGACCCAGCATTCTGAACCTGACTATAAATACTAGCTTACCTTCCATCCAGGTAGATCTGTTTGTGACTTGAAAAGGCCCACTGTAAATCAGTCAAGTCACTCAGTAAGTCAGTCATTCAGTAAGTCAGTCATTCAGTAAGTCAGTCATTCAGTAAGTTAGCCAGTCAGTCATTCAGTAAGTCAGCCAGTCACACAAACTTATGTTTACCTCTTTTTTTTATGTGTACAAAGTAACACTTCATTATGGCTACAGGTTATGTCTTGTCTAATTTCTTTGTTTCCTTCGTTAATTCTAAGATTTAAATGCTTACACCTTTTCTTGCCACTTTGAGCAACACTGGTATGCCTACTGGATGTCATGATTGCTTGGTAGATACAAGATATAGTAATTAAAAGATCAAAACACAATTCACAATCACAAGCTTGTAGCAGAGAAGTTCGACTGGACACGTATAAAGTACGAATGCTGGGATGGTGGGGTGGTGTCGGGGGGGGGGGAGGTTGGCTGGGGACGGCGGGAGGTCTCCCTTGCTGATCCACAACAAGGCAGCCGTTTGAGGAAAAGGGAAGTTTTTTTTTTTTCCTTCCCACAAACTGAATCTTGTTAAATTCATCTTACTTGTTACATAAAATTGTGCCGCAATTCTTCATTTGTGCTATACCCAAATCGTGCCAAATAAACTTGTGCTAAATGACGGTCTACTGTACTTCAGTTTTCGTCCATTTTGGATTTCGGACGACCTTCTGGAACCGATTAAGGACAAAAACTGGGGTATTACTGTATTAGTCTCCCTGAAATGCCTAGGCATGCTTGCAGCCTTCTTTTTTTTTTTTTTTTATCACAATGGCCGATTCCCACCAAGGCAGGGTGGCCCGAAAAAGAAAAACTTTCACCATCATTCACTCCATCACTGTCTTGCCAGAAGGGTGCTTTACACTACAGTTTTTAAACTGCAACATTAACACCCCTCCTTCAGAGTGCAGGCACTGTACTTCCCATCTCCAGGACTCAAGTCCGGCCTGCCGGTTTCCCTGAACCCCTTCATAAATGTTACTTTGCTCACACTCCAACAGCACGTCAAGTATTAAAAACCATTTGTCTCCATTCACTCCTATCAAACACGCTCACGCATGCCTGCTGGAAGTCCAAGCCCCTCACACACAAAACCTCCTTTACCCCCTCCCTCCAACCTTTCCTAGGCTGACCCCTACCCCGCCTTCCTTCCACTACAGATTGATACACTCTTGAAGTCACTCTGTTTCGCGCCATTCTCTCTACATGTCCGAACCACCTCAACAACCCTTCTTCAGCCCTCTGGACAACAGTTTTGGTAATCCCGCACCTCCTCCTAACTTCCAAACTACGAATTCTCTGCATTATATTCACACCACACATTGCCCTCAGACATGACATCTCCACTGCCTCCAGCCTTCTCCTCGCTGCAACATTCATCACCCATGCTTCACACCCATATAAGAGCGTTGGTAAAACTATACTCTCATACATTCCCCTCTTTGCCTCCAAGGACAAAGTTCTTTGTCTCCACAGACTTCTAAGTGCACCGCTCACCCTTTTCCCCTCATCAATTCTATGATTCACCTCATCTTTCATAGACCCATCCGCTGACATGTCCACTCCCAAATATCTGAATACATTCACCTCCTCCATACTCTCTCCCTCCAATCTGATATCCAATCTTTCATCACCTAATCTTTTTGTTATCCTCATAACCTTACTCTTTCCTGTATTCACTTTTAATTTTCTTCTTTTGCACACCCTACCAAATTCATCCACCAATCTCTGCAACTTCTCTTCAGAATCTCTCAAGAGCACAGTGTCATCAGCAAAGAGCAACTGTGACAACTCCCACTTTACGTGTGATTCTTTATCCTTTAACTCCACACCTCTTGCCAAGACTCTCGCATTTACTTCTCTTACAACCCCATCTATAAATATATTAAACAACCTCGGTGACATCACACATCCTTGTCTATGGCCTAGTTTTACTGGGAAATAATTTCCTTCTTTCCTACATACTCTAACTTGAGCCTCACTATCCTCATAAAAAGTCTTCACTGCTTTCAGTAACCTTCCTCCTACACCATACACCTGCAACATCTGCCACATTGCACCCCTATCCACCCTGTCATACGCCTTTTCCAAATCCATAAATGCCACAAAGACCTCTTTAGCCTTATCTAAATACTGTTCACATATATGTTTCACTGTAAACACCTGGTCCACACACCCCCTACCTTTCCTAAAGCCTCCTTGTTCATTTGCTATCCTATTCTCAGTCTTACTCTTAATTCTTTCAATAATAACTCTACCATACACTTTACCAGGTATACTCAACAGACTTATCCCCCTATAATTTTTGCACTCTCTTTTGTCCCCTTTGCCTTTATACAAAGGAACTATGCATGCTCTCTGCCAATCCCTAGGTACCTTACCCTCTTCCATACATTTATTAAATAATTGCACCAACCACTCCAAAACTATATCCCCACCTGCTTTTAACATTTCTATCTTTATCCCATCAATCCCAGCTGCCTTACCCCCTTTCATTTTACCTACTGCCTCACAAACTTCCCCCACACTCACAACTGGCTCTTCCTCACTCCTACAAGATGTTATTCCTCCTTGCCCTATACACGAAATCACAGCTTCCCTATCTTCATCGACATTTAACAATTCCTCAAAATATTCCCTCCATCTTCCCAATACCTCTAACTCTCCATTTAATAACTCTCCTCTCCTATTTTTAACTGACAAATCCATTTGTTCTCTAGGCTTTCTTAACTTGTTAATCTCACTCCAAAACTTTTTCTTATTTTCAACAAAATTTGTTGATAACATCTCACCCACTCTCTCATTTGCTCTCTTTTTACATTGCTTCACCACTCTCTTAACCTCTCTCTTTTTCTCCATATACTCTTCCCTCCTTGCATCACTTCTACTTTGTAAAAACTTCTCATATGCTATCTTTTTCTCCCTTACTACTCTCTTTACATCATCATTCCACCAATCGCTCCTCTTCCCTCCCGCACCCACTTTCCTGTAACCACAAACTTCTGCTGAACACTCTAACACTACATTTTTAAACCTACCCCATACCTCTTCGATCCCATTTCCTATGCTCTCATTAGCCCATCTATCCTCCAATAGCTGTTTATATCTTACCCTAACTGCCTCCTCTTTTAGTTTATAAACCTTCACCTCTCTCTTCCCTGATGCTTCTATTCTCCTTGTATCCCATCTACCTTTTACTCTCAGTGTAGCTAAAACTAGAAAGTGATCTGATATATCTGTGGCCCCTCTATAAACATGTACATCCTGAAGTCTACTCAACAGTCTTTTATCTACCAATACATAATCCAACAAACTACTGTCATTTCGCCCTACATCATATCTTGTATACTTATCCTCTTTTTCTTAAAATATGTATTACTTATAACTAAACCCCTTTCTATACAAAGTTCAATCAAAGGGCTTCCATTATCATTTACACCTGGCACCCCAAACTTACCTACCACACCCTCTCTAAAAGTTTCTCCTACTTTAGCATTCAGATCCCCTACCACAATGACTCACTTGGTTCAAAGGCTCCTATACATTCACTTAACATCTCCCAAAATCTCTCTCTCTCCTCTACATTCCTCTTTTCTCCAGGTGCATACACGCTTATTATGACCCACTTTTCGCATCCAACCTTTACTTTAATCCACATAATTCTTGAATTTACACATTCATATTCTCTTTTCTCCTTCCATAACTGATCCTTCAACATTACTGCTACCCCTTCCTTTGCTCTAACTCTCTCAGATACTCCAGATTTAATCCCATTTATTTCCCCCCACCGAAACTCCCCTACCCCCTTCAGCTTTGTTTCGCTTAGGGCCAGGACATCCAACTTCTTTTCATTCATAACATCAGCAATCATCTGTTGTCATCCGCACTACATCCACGCACATTCAAGCATCCCAGTTTTATAAAGTTTTTCTTCTTCTCTTTTTTAGTAAATATCTACAGGAGAAGGGGTTACTAGCCCATTGCTCCCGGCACTTTAGTCGCCTCATACGACACGCATGGCTTACGGAGGAAAGATTCTTTTCCACTTCCCCATGGACAATAGAAGAAATAAGGAAGAACAAGAGCTATTTAGAAAAAGGGAGAAAAACCTAGATGTATGTATATATATATATGCATGTGCGTGTCTGTGAAGTGTGACCAAAGTGTAAGTAGGAGTAGCAAGATATCCCTGTTATCTAGCATGTTTATGAGACAGAAAAAGACACCAGCAATCCTACCATCATGCAAAACAGTTACAAGTTTCTGTTTCACAGTCATCTGGCACCCTTCTTTGTAATTAATAATTTATAACATGTTAACCACACATTGTAAGCTTTCAAGGAAATAACATTTTGATATTGAGTTTTTTAATGACTGTACACAAACAACTGTGTAATCTTACAGCCGTGTTGTATCTAAATTGTCCCTGAGAATTTTGTTGAGTACATATATTTCTATATTGTTAACCATTTTAGTGTCGGCCCTGTAGTACTATAGCTTGAGAGCCAGCATCAGTCCCACAATACTATGCCAAAATTCTTGCTCCTTCAAACCTGGTGGAAGAAAGCTGGTAAACTTATATATGAAAGACTGGGTCTGTGTGGTCAGTGTGCGCAGTATAAAAAATTCTGCAGCACGCAATGCATGAGAGAAAAAACTGACCGTGTTTTTGGTTTAAAACAACGATTTTGTGGTGTATTTTCATTTTGATTGGTTTCACAATGAAAAGTACCTTGAAATTGACCTCAAAGTAGCGGAAATGTTCAATTTTTGCCGTTGTTCAAGAGTAAATAGTTGATGTCACAGTCCAGTATGTGTCCAGCTGGCGGGTCTAATATGCAGTCATGAATGGGTTGACATTATTTATGTGGACCCCTGGTTATCAGTCGTAATCCGTTCGAGAAGGTTGGCCGAAATCTGAATGGCCGAAAACCAAAGTACCACCATCACAACCACTACTACCCTCCACCACAATCACTACTACCCTCTACCACCATCACAGCCACTATCACCCTCTACCATCATCACTACCACCCTCTACCACAATCACTACTACCCTCTACCACCATCACAGCCACTATCACCCTCTACCACCATCACTACCACCCTCTACCACAATCACTACTACCCTCTACCACCATCACATCCACTATCACCCTCTACCACCATCACTACCACCCTCTACCACAATCATTACTACCCTCTACCACCATCACAACTACTACCACCCTTTTCCACCATTACTACTGCCCTCTAGCACCATCACAACTGGTACCACCCTCTACTACCATTACAACCACTACCACCCTCTACCACCATCACAACCACTACTGCCCTCTACCACCATCACTACCACCCTCTACCACAATTACTACTACCCTCTACCACCATCACAACCACTTCCACCCTCTACCACCATCACTACCACCTTCTACCACCATTACAACCACTATCACCCTCTACCACCATCACAACCAGTACTGCCCTCTACCACCATCACTACCACCATCACTACCACCCTCTACCACCATCACTTCCACCCTCTACCACCATCACTACCACTTCCACCCTCTACCACCATTACTACCACCTTCTACCACCATTACAACCACTATCACCCTCTACCACCATCACAACCACTATGACCCTCTACCACCATAACTACCATTACCACCCTCTACCATCACAAAGACTACCACCCTCTATATCCATCACTATCACTACCATCCTCTGCCACCATCACCATCACTACCACCCTCTACCACCATCACTACCACCCTCTACCACTATCACAACCACTACCACCCTCTACCACTATCACAACCACTACCACCCTCTACCACTATCACAACCACTACCACCCTCTACCACTATCACAACCACTACCACCCTCTACCACTATCACAACCACTACCACCCTCTACCACTATCACAACCACTACCACCCTCTACCACTATCACAACCACTACCACCCTCTACCACTATCACAACCACTACCACCCTCTACCACCATCCCAACCACTACCACCCTCTGTTACAAAAAATGCGATATCTAATAATGATAGAGATCTCCAGTGAATACTAGAAAGGAATGCCCTTCTAGCATCCAGCCTGTTACTGGGTTGTTGTAACAAGTAGTCAGTATCCTGGTCCAATTATCCATTAGAATTTAGTAAGATTTAATAGTGCTTCAGGGTTACAACTGGTAGGCTACTAACTAAAGAAATTAAAATGTAACAAGTTTATTAACAACAATAAAGTTGTCTAGGCGTATAATTTCAAAGTAAATTAAAGTAATCAATTGAATATAATACAGGATACAAGTTGCTACACTTCTCTGGTGTACAGTAGTATTGTGCTGAAGGTAAATATCACATCTTTATGGCTTTTAAGTACCATCAGGTACATTGTTAACATTTAATAACATACATATATATACAAGTAAGTTTGTGTGTATGTGTGTAAGTGCTCTAAGTACGTATTTCGCTATGTCTCAAGACTCGACTATACTTAACCAGTGACTGACTAAAAGTCCTCACATAAACTAACTTCTTGACCAACCTGGCAATCAGAACAGCTTGCTTGAACAATAAAATGACTTAAACCGAACAGCAATATAACAAGCAACAGCAACACAGAATCAGGAACAAGGAGATAATATAACGACACTAAGTAGGGACCATCTGCAGATCCTCCACAAAAGTCACAAAACTCCTATACTACTGAATCTAAGTTCAGCATTAGAAAATCCCCAACTGTGGCAGTACACAGATACCAGTACAAATTAGGTCAGAAGCTACAGCTCAGGACCTGAGTTTCTCAGAGTGTCTATGAGACACACAACCTCAGTACAACATTGAAAATCACTAAGTCTAGGCTATGTTCTGTGAACAGAGTTATACAGAACCAACAAGAAAGTGACAGAGACGATCTTCCAACAAGGGCCAGCAAGGGAGAACTGGAGAGGGTCGTCTTATTGGAAGCAACGTCAAACAGACAGAGAACAAGTGAAGGCCAGGCAGCCTCTCACCCAGGAGAGGTGTGATCACCCCACCCTGATTATGTGACTCTCCATGGACTGCTCCTGCCCAGCAACACAGAGAAGGCGGCAAGGAAACAAGCAGAGTGGTCTTTAGACAAGGCCGTCAGCTACTTAACACTCACGAACTATAACTAAGTCAAATAATATAAATCAATATACAGTGGACCCCCGCATAACGATCACCTCCCAATGCGACCAATTATGTAAGTGTATTTATGTAAGTGCGTTTGTACGTGTATGTTTGGGGGTCTGAAATGGACTAATCTACTTCACAATATTTCTTATGGGAACAAATTCGGTCAGTACTGGCACCTGAACATACTTCTGGAATGAAAAAATATCGTTAACCGGGGGTCCACTGTATTTATGATTTAGCTAATATCGCATTAAGCAATATAAAATTATATGAACAGGTAATATACATTATATATATTGTGACCCATTCAGGGCTCACAACACCCTCTACCACCATCACAACCACTACCACCATCATTACCTCCCTCTACCACCATCACTACCACCCTCTACCACCATGACAACTGCTACCACCCTCCCCCACCATCACTACCACTATCATCATCACATCCACTACCACCATCACAACCACTACCACCCTCTACCACCATCACAACCACTGGCACCCACTAGCAGCCTCTACCACCATCCCAACCACTACCACTTTTTACCACCAACACAACCACTACCACTTTTTACCACCAACACAACCACTACCACCATCTACCACAGTCACTACTACCCTCTACCACCATCATAACCACTACCACCCTTTACCATGATCACTACTACCCTCTGCCACCATCACTACCATCCTCCACAACCATCTCAACCACTACCACCCTCTACCACCATCACAACAACTACCACCCTCTCCCACCATTCCAACCACTATCACCCTCTACTGCCATCACTACCACCCTCTACCACCATCATTACTACCCTCTACCACCATCAATTCCACCCTCAACCATCACAACCATTACCACCATCACTACCACCTTCTACCACCATCACAATCACTACCACCCTCTACCACCATCACAATCACTACCACCCTCTACCACCATCACAATCACTACCACCCTCTACCACCATCACAAATGCTACCACCCTGCACCGTAACTACCACTATCACAACCACACACTACCACCATCACAACTACCACTCTCTCCCACCATTCCAACCACTATCACCCTCTACCACCATCACTACCATCCTCTACCACCATCACAACCATTACCACCATCACTATCACCCTCTACCACCATCGGAGCCATCCCAACATCTACCGCCATCAGTACCACACTCTACAACCATTACAGCCAATACCACCCTCTACCATCACAACCACTACCACTTTCTACCACAATCACTACCAAGAACACTACCACCCTCTACCACAAGCACTACCATCACTTCCTCTACCAATATCATAACCACTACCACGATACCACAATCACTACTACTCTCTACCACAATCACAATCACTACCTCCCTCTTCCTCCATCACTACTACCCTTTTCCACCATTACTACCATCCTCTACCATCATCACAACCAATACCACCCTCTACCACCATCACTACCACTACCACCCTCTCCCACCATTACAACCACTACCACCCTCTACCAACATCCCAACCACTACCACATCATAACCACTACCACAATCACTACCACTATCACTAAAACCCTCTACCACCATCCCAACCATTACCACAATCACTACCACCCTCTACCACCATCACAATCACTACCACCCTCTACCACCATCACAATCACTACCACCCTCTACCACCATCACAATCACTACCACCCTCTAACACCATCACAACTACTTCCACCCTCCTCTACCATCACTACCACTACCATCACAACCACAACTACCCTCTACCACCATCACAACCACTGTGACCCTCTACCACCATCACAACCACTACGACCATCACTACTACCGTCTACCACCACCACTTCCATCCTCACAACCACTACCACCATCACTACCACTACCACCCTCTACCATCACAACCACTACCACCCTCTACCACCATCAGAACTACTATGACCATCAGAACTACTGTGACCATCACAACTACCCTCTACCACCATCACTACCATCTTCACAACCACTACCACCCTCTACCGCAATCACTACTACCCCTCTACCACCATAACCACTACCACCCTTTACCACCATCACAATCATCCTCTACCACCATTACTACTACTCCCACCCTCTTCCACCATCACAATCACTTCCACCCTCTACTACCATCACAACCACTTCCACCCTCTACCACTATCACTACCACCCTCTACCACCATCACAACCACTACCACCCTCGACCTCCATCATTACCACCCTCTACCACCACCACTACCACCACCACCATCACAACCACTACCACCCTGTGCAACCATCACTACCACCCTCTACCACCATCACAAAGTCTGCCACCCTCTACCACCACAACCACTAACACCCTCTATCACAATCAGTACTACCCTCTACCACCACAACCACTATCACTACCATACTCTACCACCATCACAACCATTACCACCATCACAACCTCTACCATTGTCACTACCACCATTCCAACCACTACCACTTTTTATTGCCATCACAACCACTACCACCCTCTCTCACAATCACTACTACCCTCTACCACCATCATAACCACTACCACTCTCTACCAAGGTCACTACTACCCTCTACCACCACTACCACCCTCTACCATCACTACTACCCTCTACCACCATCACTACCATCCTCTACCATGATCAGAACCACTACCACCCTCTACCTACATCACAACCACTACCACCCTCTACCACCATCACAACCACTACCAACTTCCTCCACCATCACTACCACCCTCTACCACAATCATAACCATTACCACCATCACTACCACTTTCTACCACCATCACTACTACCTTCTTCCACCATCACTACCATCCTCTACCACCATCACAACCACTACCAGCCTCTACCACCATTCCAACCACTATCACTCTCTACCACTATCACTAGCACCCTCTGCCACCGCCACCATCACCACCACTACAACCCTCTACCACCATCACTACCACCCTCTACCACCATCACAACCACTAACACCCTCTACCACCATCACAATCACTAACACCCTCTACCACCATCACAACCACTAACACCCTCTACCACCATCACAGCCACTACCACCATCACAACCACTACCACCCTCTACCATCATCCAAACCACTACCACCCTCTAGCACCATCCCAACTATCACTCTACCACCATCACTAGCACCCTCTCCCATCATCCCAACCACTATCACCCTATACCACCATCACTACCAACAACAATACCATCACTACCACCATCACTGTTACAAAACTCGTCCTCTTAACCTTCTCCTATGGTATGGTAGAGTGTTAAGGTAGTATTTTCTTGTTAAGCAGATGGCCTGTTTACGGTTCTGTAACTATAATTTTCTGTAACTTAGGATTACGAAACAAGTAACTAAAACATTGAATCTTTACTAGCAGATTTTTAGCTTAATATATGATTATATAATGTTAGAATTGACATAAAATAAGGAGTTTATCTCGCACATCTCTTGGTATATACCAGTATATTAATATGAGTAAATGATTCTCATAAGGTCGAGCGAGTACTAGAGAGAATTGGACATGTCTGTTATGGGAGGTCAATGAGTAACAGAGTGAGGTATGCTCCCTTGGCTGTGCAAGCCCAGACTGGAAGTAAGAGTGCTAGTTAGAGCGAGTGTGGAGAACCTACTCTGAGCGAGTGTGGAGAACCTACTGACTGTACCAGTGAGCTGACGTCAGGCTGGTCACGTAACTTAGGGAGACAGGTCAGTACCTGAACTAGTAACCGGCACTGTAACTAGTGATTTCGCACTACATGAAAATAACAATATTAAATCCTTACAAAACCTAATATAATGCAATATTATTATTAATACATATATAATGAAATATAGAACAAATATCCTAGTATAAAATATGTCGGGTATGGCCATACCCATGAGAACTACCATCCTCTACCACCATCACAACCAATACCACCACTACCACCCTCTACCACCATCACAACCACTACCACCCTCTCCCACTATCACTACCACCCTCGAGCACAAACACTACCAGCCTCTACCACCATCACAACCACTACCATCCTCTTTCACCATCATTACCACCCCAATGGAAATAAGTCACTCTGTCTGACTTTTTTGGGTTATCCCAGGTTCTCTACACATATGCTGCTATGTATGATAATTCTATGTAACTGTATTTGTGTATACCTGAATAAACTTACTTACACCACCATCACTACTACTACCACCATCACACCCACTACCACCATCACACCCACTACCACCATCACACCCACTACCACCATCACACCCACTACCACCGTCTGCCACCACCACAACCACTACCATCCTCTCCCACCATCACAGCCACTACCACCCTCTACCAGCATCACAACCACTATCACCCTCTACCACCATCGCTACTGCCCTTTACCACCATCACTACCACCCTCTACCACCATCACAACAACTACCACCCTCTACTACCATCACAACCTCTACCACAATCATAACCACTACCACCCTCTTCCACTATCACTACTACCCTCTACCACCATCATAACCACTACCACCCTCTTCCACCATCACTACTACCCTCTACCACCATCACTACCACCCTCTACCACCATCACAACCACTACCACCATCACAACCATTACCACCATCACTACCACCCTCTACCACCATCACAACCACTACCACCCTCTACCACTATCACTACCACCGTCTACCACCATCACAACCACTACCACCCTCTCCCACCATCACAACCTCTACTGCCCTCTACCACCATCACAAACACTACCTCCCTTTACCACCATCACAACCACTACCACCCTTTAGCACCATCATTACTATCCATCTTTGCAACTCATTCTACGAGTTCTTCCTTGAATTCTATTGTGTTTCTCACTTTCTTTACGAAGGGCTGGCACTCTGAACTTTCTTTGGCCCCATGGTGGTTTATTTCTCAGTTGTAATCAATAAACAAGCACCAAAAACAGTGGATGAACACATTTAGTATTCCTAGCCCAATGAGAGAGATGCGCATACAGAGTTTGATACACATGAGGAAGTGCGCCAACGTGGTCGTGTCTCATACCAATAATTTTTGAGCGGATGGCCGAAATCCGGGGGAAATTTTGCCAAAAAAAGTGCTCGATTTCCGAAATGGCCAATTTCCACACCGGCCGATATTAGGGGGTCCGCTGTATTATAATATTGCAGTAGTCTGCATAACAGTAAATCTTCCATTTTTTTTTGTGAGAATAAAAATTCAAAATGGAAAGCAAGAGTAATATAATAAGGACCTGTAGAAGTGACTAATGAATAGAGAAATTGTTATTTTAGTGCCAGAAATGTCTGCATTGTTTATTTTGGTCCCTATTTTGAAATTGGCATCTTTTGAAATTTGTGTGAAATTGGCCAAATTGCCAATTTCTGACCACTTTATTGGGTAGATGAAATCAGTAAATAGGCAGTTTCTTGAACTCGTTTGATAGAACAAATGCAGTTCTAGTGGAATAGTTTTGATTTTAGTCAACTGGAACAATGGAACTGGCTGAAAATAGCAATCACAGTGGGCAAAACCGCCAATGCGTAAATATCGTCAAGAGCACTAACTTTGCAAGAGCATAATTTCGTAAGTTTTCTATCAAATTTCATACTTTTGGTGTCATTACCATCACGACCTCTTCAAGGGGGGCTCCTTGGCGTGGTGAAGAGGCTCTTGGCCTGAGGAATTAGACCTGTCGGTCTACTTCCTCAGACCGAACCTAATTACCCCCCAATCCCCTGTTCCCTATCCCATCCTCCCCATCCTCCCCTTTTTCCTTTCCTCCTCCTCCTCCCCACCCCTCCCTTTTGCCCTTCCTTTTTTTTTTTTTTTTTTTTTTTTCACAGGCACGCTAGTTCCTAGGTAGGGGAAAGGGTACCGGGGTCCATCCCATTCCGTTGAGGTTCTTGGCGGTGGCGTAGTTTGCCGTGGAATCTGGATTGCCTGGGGATGTCCTGATCCCTCTCGGGTATCCCAGAGGGTGGCTTTGGGTGTCTCTCGGGCGACGGGTGTATCTCTGGAAGCCACCTTTCGGATTCCGGGGGTGGTGGCCGAAGGAGGTATGCTTTGTGGCGGATTTCCGGCCGCCCTCTCTTTTGTCCACCGAGGTAGCTCGGCAGTTGTGAGGTTGCTATCCCGGATTGCCGGTTTACTGGCATGATGGGTAGGGTATGGCACGGGTTCCATGCTGCATCTGCACTACTTGCGGTGCTGAGGTCCTCCTGGGCACAGAGGGAGATTTCTGGCCCTTTCATTCCTCCTAGGAACTAACCCTCCCCGGTCCCCCCTTTTTTATTCTTTTTTTATTTTTCTTTTCTTTTCTTCTTTCATTTTTTTTCTTAAAAACAAAAAGAAAGAAGTAACCTAACCATGGCTGCCCTAGTCCATGAACCTGCTACCCCCGGGCCCCTTCTTGATACAGCACCCCGTTCTGACCCTGCCCCGTCTTTGGACCACTCTTCGGACACTCCTCATGCCTCTGTACCTCTTGCCGGTGATGTTTCCTCACCCGCTTCAGGTACTGAGGCCTCGACTGACTCCTTCGATTTATCTGACCTTTGCTCTCCTCTGACTATGCTTCTGGCCTCTCCCTCTACGGTGCGGCAATTTTCGAATCGCCAGCCCGTTCCACGTCGGACCAACTCTGGTCCCACGCCTAAACAACAACGACAATTACCTGCTGATGATACTTCTCCACCTTCTCGTTCTTCTCAAAAAAGATTGACACGTCCTTCACTACCTTTCCACGCTCAGTTTCAGACTGCACAATGGACTAAATTCTTCACTTTACGACCGACTTCCTCTACTGCTTATCTTTCTGACCACAGTATTGGCAAGGCACTCCTACGCCATGTTGGTAAAGATATTTCTTTTCATGCTCTTAAGAACGGTACGCGCATCATTACCGTTCAGAATGCTACCCAGGCTCATGAGCTTTCTCGTCTTTCCCATATCGATACTGTTCCTGTAACTATTGAAAAGCATCATTCCCTCAATTCTTGTAGTGGTACCATCATTCTGCCCCATACCATAGTTCAACAAAATTTCCAGACATGTGGCACTGACATTCTTGAACAGCTGGAACTCCAAGATCTCCCAATCCTCAAGGTAGACACTTACGTTCTTCCTGCCCACGGGCGGAGACGATACCCTAGCAATGTGGCTCGTTTAACTTTTGACAGCCGTGAACTCCCATCCTCAGTTTATGTAGCAGGACATCGGTTACAAGTTCGAAAGGTGATCCCTACACTGCAACAGTGTAGAAATTGCTGGCGATTTGGCCATCCAGCGAAATATTGCAGATCTATCCTCTTCAAGGGGGGCTCCTTGGCGTGGTGAAGAGGCTCTTGGTCTGAGGAATTAGCCCTGTCGGTCTTCTTCCTCAGACCGAACCTAATTACCCCCCATTCTCCCCTCCCCTATCCCATCCTCCCCATCCTCCCCTTTTTCCATTCCTCCTCCTCCTCCTCACCCCTCCCTTTTGCCCTTCCTCTTTTTAGCCTTCGTGATTTCTCCCACAGGCGCGCTAGTTCCTAGGTAGGGGAAAGGACACCGGGGTCCATCCCATTCCGTTGAGGTTTCTTGGCGGTGGCGTAGTTTGCCGTGGAATCTGGATTGCCTAGGGATGTCCCGATCCCTCTCCGGTATCCCGGAGTAGCTTTGGGTGTCTTTTGGGCGACGGGTGTATCTCTGGAAGCCACCTTTCGGATTCCGGGGGTGGTGGCTGAAGGAGGTATGCTTTGTGGCGGATATCCGGCCGCCCTCTCTTTTGTCCACCGAGGTAGCTCGGCAGATGTGAGGTTGCTATCCCAGATTGCTGGTTTACTGGCATGAAGGGTAGGGTATGGCACGGGTTCCATGCTGCATCTGCGCTACTAGCGGTGTCGAGTCCTCTTGGGCGCGGAGGGAGATTTCTGGCCCTTTCATTCCTCCTAGGAACTATCCCTCCCCGGTCCCCCCTTTTTTTTTTCTTTTTTTTATTTTTATTTTCTTTTCTTCTTTCTTTTTTTTTTCTTAAAAACAAAAAGAAAGAAGTAACCTAACCATGGCAGCCCTAGTCCATGAACCTGGTACCCCCGGGCCCCTTCTTGATACCGCACCCCGTTCTGACCCCGCCTCGTCTTTGGACCACTCTTCAGACATTCCTCATGCCTCTGTACCTATTGCCGGTGCTGTTTCCTCACCCGCTTCAGGTACTGAGGCCTCGACTGACTCCTTCGATTTATCAGACCTTCGCTCTCCTCTGACTATGCTTCCGGCCTCTCCCTCTACGGTGCGGCAATTTTCAAATCGCCGACCCGTTCCACGTCGGACCAACTCTGGTCCCACGCCTAAACATCAACGACAATTACCTGCTGATGATACTTCTCCACCTTCACCTTCTCGTTCTTCTCAGAAACGATCGACACGTCCTTCACTACCTTTCCACGCTCAGTTTCAGACTGAACAGTGGACTAAATTCTTCACTTTACGACCAACTTCCTCTACTGCCTATCTTTCTGACCATAGTATTGGCAAGGCACTCCTACGCCATGTTGGTAAAGATATTTCTTTTCATGCTCTTAAGAGTGGTACGCGCATCATTACCGTACAGAATGCTACCCAGGCTCGTGAGCTCTCTCGTCTTTCCCATATAGATACTGTTCCTGTCACCCTTGAAAAACATCATTCCCTCAATTCTTGTAGTGGTACCGTTATTCTGCCCCATACCATAGTTCAACAAAATTTCCAGACATGTGGCACCGACATTCTAGAACAGCTGGAACTCCAAGATCTCCCAATCCTCAAGGTAGACACTTACGTTCTTCCTGCCCGTGGGCGGAGACGATACCCTAGCAATGTGGCTCGTTTAACTTTTGACAGCCGAGAACTCCCATCCTCCGTTTATATAGCAGGACATCGGTTACAAGTTCGAAAGGTGATCCCTACACCACAACAGTGTAGAAATTGCTGGCGATTTGGCCATCCAGCGAAATATTGCAGATCTATCGCCGAATGCCCAGTCTGTGGTGCCGATGACCATTCTAATACGTCTTGCAATCGATCTCCCTCTTGCCTTAACTGTCATGAGGCTCACCCTTCGTACTCTCGCCGTTGTCAGGTCTATTTAAACGAGCGGGAAATCCGTTACCTCAAAGAGACAGAAGGTCTCCCTTATGCCATGGCAGTTTCTCATCTCCGCCTCCAAGGGAGACTCCCACGTGTTTCTTATTCCCGTGTTTCAAAACGTCCCCCCACTTCTGGTATCCCATCTTCTACACCCACCTCTGTGGTTACCTCTCCCATAATCACTCCTGTATCTAATCCTTTTGCTGTCCTCGGCTCAGACGTCCCTACTTCAACGCCTCAGTCTAATCTCGCTTCTTCGAGTTCTCTCTTACAAGCCTCAGTATCGACGAGACCTCGTACGACACCTCTTCCCAATCGTCCCTCTACTTCTCAAAAGTCAAAAAAAGGTCCGGTAACACCTCCTACCCATCTTCCACCTCCTCATTTTACCCTCCCTGTCTCTGTCCCTAGTTCTTCCCCTCTCACTGGCTCAGTTACAAGTGCAGAGGTTCACCCTCCTCCTCGTAATGTACCTTCCTCCCCTGTTCCCTCCCAAGTTTCTTCCTCTTCTGCCACCTCCCAGGTTCCTGTCTCTTCTGTCCCCTGCCACGCTTCTCCAGTTCCCTCCACCCTTTCGCCCCCCCCTACCTTGGTACAGTCCAATACAGTTCCAATCTTTACTCATCCTCCCCCTACCATTCCCAATATTGTCTCCCATACGACATCTCTGAATTCCGAAACACTTGAAGCAATCTCTGAATATATTGCAGAGACCAAACCATCAATGGACACTGATCCACCTTCCGCTCTTTCTCTCTCCTCTGCTCCATCTGCGCAACTCCTTTCTTCACAGCGCACCGTTCCTTCGCTGCTTGAACATTTTCCACTGCCTCCGCATGTGGACTTTTCTAACCCTTCTAGTCCGTAGGAACCCTTACCTGCGGATTTCAAGTATCTTTATCATTGCCAATCATGGCCTTTTTACAGTGGAATATACGCGGCCTCAGGGGTAATCGGGGTGAGCTTCAGATGTTACTCTCCCAGTTTGCCCCTGTTGGTGTTTGCTTACAGGAACCAAAATTACACTCTGCTGTTATTTCTCACATCTCAGGCTATAATTTATTGTATTCTTCAGATCCTTTTCCTGATGGGACCTTTAATGAAAGTGCCCTTCTTCTCCGCACTGATATTCCGTACCATCAGCTATTTATTCATACTTCGCTGCATTACACAGCAGCCCGTATCCACTTACATAGGTGGTATACGCTCTGTTCTTTATATCTCTCTCCTTCTCGGGCATTATCTATTCCGGATTTTGCCTTCCTTGTTTCGTCATTACCGCCACCGATTCTGTTACTTGGTGATTTTAATGCCCACCATTTCCTCTGGGGAGGGTCTCACTGTGATTCCCGTGGAATTCAGTTAGAGGCTTTTCTTGCCACCCACCCCCTCCATGTTTTAAATACAGGTACTCACACCCATTTTGATCCTCGGACTCATACTCTCTCTTGCATCGATCTCTCAGTTTGCTCTTCCTCCGCCGCATTGGACTTTACTTGGTCTGTTCTCCCGGACTTACATGACAGTGATCATTTCCCAATCATTCTTACTTCCCCTTCATATTCGCCACCTCTTCGGACCCCACGCTGGCAATTTAATCGGGCAAATTGGAACCTTTACTCACACCTGACTGTTTTTAAAGAGGTTCCTTCTTCGTCCTCCATCGATGAGCTTTTACACCTCTTCTCGTCCTCCGTTTTCACCGCAGCTTCTCATTCTATACCCCAAACTTCGGGCAGGCATTCTCAGAAATGCGTGCCTTGGTGGTCTCCTGCTTGTGCTCGTGCAGTACGTTTGAAGCGAGCTGCATGGGGCAGGTACCGGTACAATAGAACCACAGAGCGACTCCTTGATTTTAAACAGAAGCGTGTGATCGCTCGCCGTGTCATCCGTGACGCTAAACGCACTTGCTGGCGAGATTATGTCTCCACCATCACCTCTGCTTCCTCTATGAGTGCAGTCTGGAAAAAAGTACGAAAACTGAGTGGTAAATATTCTCCTGACCCGGCTCCTGTTCTGCGGGTTGCCGGTGTTGATATAGCAAACACACTAGATGTTGCCAATGAAATTGGCAATCATCTGGTCCGTATTTCTCAGGGACTCCATCTATGCCCCTCATTTCTTTCCTCAAAGTCTGCCAGAGAGTTAGCACCCTTGGACTTTTCTTCTCTCAGAGAAGAACAGTATAATGTGCCTTTTACACTTCAAGAACTGGAGGCAACACTCTCAGCTTGTCGATCATCGGCAGCTGGGCCCGACGACATTCATATTCGTATGCTACAACATTTACATCAGTCAGCCCTTGCAGTCCTATTACGCCTTTACAATCTTATTTGGTCACAAGGAGTTCTTCCACAGCTGTGGAAATCCGCCATTGTTCTCCCTTTCCGCAAACCAGGCACTACGGGACATGAAACCTCCCACTATCGTCCCATTGCTCTTACCAGTGCAGTTTGCAAAGTAATGGAACGTCTAGTAAATAGACGTTTAGTGTGGTATTTAGAGACACACAACAGTCTCTCCACTCGTCAATATGGCTTTCGTAAGGGACGTTCTACCATAGACCCCTTACTGCGCTTGGATACGTATGTTCGTAATGCCTTTGCGAATAACCACTCAGTTATTGCCATATTTTTTGACCTTGAGAAGGCATATGACACAACTTGGAGGTATAATATTTTAGCCCAAGCCCACTCCTTAGGCCTTCGAGGCAATCTACCATCCTTCCTTAAGAACTTTTTAACTGACAGGCATTTCCGTGTTCGGGTTAATAATGTGCTCTCCCCGGACTTTGTCCAAGCTGAAGGTGTCCCCCAGGGATGTGTTCTGAGCACAACACTTTTTCTCCTTGCTATTAATGATTTGGCCTCTAGTCTTCCATCAAATATTTGGTCATCACTCTATGTTGATGACTTCGCTATTGCCTGTGCAGGCGCTGACTGTCACCTCCTTACAGTTTCTCTCCAGCATGCAGTCGACCGTGTTTCCAATTGGGCCACCACACATGGGTTTAAATTTTCCAGCACTAAAACCCACCAAATCACTTTCACTAGACGCTCTGTCATCTCTGATCATCCTTTGTACCTCTATGGCTCACGTATCCCTGAACGTGATACAGTCAAGTTTCTGGGCCTCCTCTTTGATCGTAGGTTATCCTGGAAACCTCACATTACCTCTCTGAAGGCAACTTGTCACAGCCGGCTGAACCTTCTTAAAACCCTTGCTCATCTTTCGTGGGGAGCTGATCGTCGAACCCTCCTTCACCTACATTCCACCCTTATTTTATCGAAACTTGATTATGGTGACCAGATCTATTCAGCGGCATCTCCTGCTACTCTCTCTAGCCTTAACCCCATTCATCACCAAGGATTACGTTTATGCCTTGGTGCTTTTCGCTCTTCCCCTGTCGAAAGCCTCTATGCAGAAGCGAACGTTCCATCCTTATCCGATCGCCGTGATGCCCATTGCCTGCGCTACTATGTACGCTCTCATGATCTCCGCAATCCTTCCATTTATAGAATGGTCACTGATATTAGTAGACATTCTTTATTTGTTCGCCGCCCCTGCTTACTCCGTCCCTTCTCTCTTCGCCTTCATTCGCTCTTGTCTTCTCTTCAACTACCACCTTTCTATGTACATGTAGCATCTCACTTTTCCCTACCCCCCTGGGAAGTTCCAGCTGTTCGAGTCTGTTCTTTCTCCCTCCCTTGCTCAAAAGCCCAACTGTCTACGGTCGCTTCCCGCTCTCTTTTTCTTGACCACTTTCACTCTCATTCTCATGCCATTGCTGTGTACACAGATGGCTCTAAGTCTTCTGACGGCGTAGGATTCGCAGCAGTGTTTCCGGACAGCGTCGTACAAGGGCATTTACTATCTTCAGCTAGTATTTTTACTGCTGAATTATATGCCATCCTTACAGCACTTATCCGTATTGCATCTATGCCTGTGTCATCATTTGTGGTTGTCTCAGACTCCCTTAGTGCTTTACAGGCTATACAAAAATTTGATACACCTCACCCCTTAGTCCTCCGTATCCAACTTTGGCTACGCCGCATCTTTACTAAGCATAAAGATATTGTTTTTTGTTGGGTCCCTGGTCATGTTGACGTACAGGGCAATGAACAGGCAGACACTGCTGCGCGGTCAGCAGTACATGACCTACCAGTTTCTTATAGAGGTATTCCATGTACGGACTATTTTGCTGTAATATCTTCCCACCTTCACACCCGTTGGCAACAACGTTGGTCTACTATGCTCGGCAACAAACTTCAGTCTATTAAACCGAGTATAGGTTACTGGCCGTCTTCTTATCACCAGTGTCGAGGTTGGGAGACTACTCTCTCCCGTCTTCGCATTGGCCATACTCGTCTTACTCATGGATATCTCATGGAGAGGCGTCTTGCTCCTCTCTGTGAGAATTGCCAAGCTCCATTATCAGTCAGCCACATTCTGTTGGACTGCCCACTTTATCAACGAGCACGCAGAATTTACCTCTGTCGTCGTCTTCGCCCCGCTGCTCTCTCTTTACCTTCCCTTCTCGCTGATGGACCCACCTTTCATCCGGACTCTCTCATTGACTTTTTGACAACGACTGACTTACTTCACAAATTCTGATACTTTCAGCCCTTTCTACTTGTATCTCTTGCTACCCTCTACCCCCGTACTATCCCCTGCCCCGCTGTTTTCTGTAACCTGCTGATCATCCCCCCTCCCTTCTGCCATCCAATTCCCTTGCTTCCTTCCCTACCCTGCAGCGCTGTATAGCCCTTGTGGCTTAGCGCTTCTTTTTGATTATAATAATAATGCAGATCTATCGCCGAATGCCCAGTCTGTGGTGCCGATGACCATTCTAATACGTCTTGCAATCGACCACCCTCTTGCCTTAATTGTCATGAGGCTCACCCTTCGTACTCTCGCCGTTGTCAAGTCTACTTAAACGAGCGGGAAATCCATTACCTCAAAGAGGCAGAAGGTCTCCCTTATGCCATGGCAGTTTCTCATCTCTGCCTCCAAGGGAGACTTCCTCGTGTTTCTTATTCCCGTGTTTCAAGACTTCCCCCCACTTCTGGTATCCCATCTTCTGCACCCACCTCTGTGGTTACCTCTCCCATAGTCACTCCTGTAGCTAATTCTTTTGCTGTCCTCAGCTCAGACGTCCCTACTTCAACGTCTCAGTCTGATCTTGCTTCTTCGTGTTCTCTCTCACAAGCCTCAGTAGCGACGAGATCTCGTATGACACCTCCTCCCAATCGCCCCTCTACTTCTCAAAAGTCAAAAAAAGGTCTGTTAACACCTCCTACCCATCTTCCACCTCCTCATTTTCCCTTCCCTGGCTCTGTACCTGGTTCTCCCCCTCTCACTGGCTCTGTTACAAGTGTAGAGGTTCACCCTCCTCCTCGTACTGTACCTTCCTCCCCTGTTCCCTCCCAAGTTTCTTCCTCTTCGGCCACCTCCCAGGTTTCTGTCTCTTCTGTCCCCTTCCATGCTTCTCCAGTTCCCTCCACCCTTCCGTCCCCCCCCCTACCTTGGTACAGTCCATTACAGTTCCAGTCTTTACTCATCCTCCCCCTACCATTTCCAATATTGTCTCCCATACGACGTCTCTGAATTCTGAAACACTTGAAGCAATCTCTGAACATATTGCAAAGACCAAACCGTCAATGGACACTGATCCACCCTCCGCTCCTTCTCTCTCCTCTACTCCATCTGCGCAACTCCTTTCTTCACAGCGCACCTTTCCTTCGCTGCTTGAACGCTTTCCACTGCCTCCGCATGTGGACTTTTCTAACCCCTCTATTCCATAGGAACCCTTACCTGCGGATTTCAGGTATATTTATCATTGCCAATCATGGCCTATTTACAGTGGAATATATGCGGCCTCGGGTAATCGGGGTGAGCTTCAGATGTTACTCTCCCAGTTTTCCCCTGTTGGTGTTTGCTTACAGGAACCAAAATTACACTCTGCTGTTATCTCTCCCATCTCAGGCTATAATTTATTGTATTCTTCAGATCCTTTTCCTGATGGGACCTTTAATGAAAGTGCCCTTCTTCTATGCACTGATATTCCGTACCATCAGCTATTTGTTCGTACTTCGCTGCATTACACAGCAGCCCGTATCCACTTGCATAGGTGGTATACGCTCTGTTCTTTATATCTCTCTCCTTCTCGGGCATTATCTATTCCAGATATTGCCTTTCTTGTTTCGTCATTACCACCACCGATTCTGTTACTTGGTGATTTTAATGCCCACCATTTCCTCTGGGGGGGTCTCACTGTGATTCCCGTGGCATTCAGTTAGAGGCTTTTCTTGCCACCCACCCCCTCCATGTTTTAAATACAGGTACTCACACCCATTTTGATCCTCGGACTCACACTCTCTCTTGCATCGATCTCTCAGTCTGCTCTTCCTCCGCCGCATTAGACTTCACTTGGTCTGTTCTTCCGGACTTACATGACAGCGATCATTTCCCAATCATTCTTACTTCCCCTTCATATTCACCACCTCTTCGCATCCCATGCTGGCAATTTGATCGGGCAAATTGGAACCTTTACTCACTCCTAAATGTTTTTAGAGAGGTTCTTTCTTCGTCCTCCATCAATGAGCTTTTACACCTCTTCTCATCCTCCGTTTTAACCGCAGCTTCTCATTCTATACCCCAAACTTCGGGCAGGCATTCTCAGAAATGCGTGCCTTGGTGGTCTCCTGCTTGTGCTCGTGCAGTACGTTTGAAACGCGCTGCATGGGGCAGGTACCGGTACAATAGAACCACAGAGAGACTTCTTGAATTTAAGCAGAAGCGTGCGATCGCTCGCCGTGTCATCCGTGACGCTAAACGCACTTGCTGGCGAGATTATGTCTCCACCATCACCTCTGCTTCCTCTATGAGTGCAGTCTGGAAAAAAGTACGAAAACTGAGTGGTAAATATTCTCCTGACCTGGCTCCTGTTCTGCAGGTTGCCGGTGTTGATATAGCAAACCCACTAGATGTTGCGAATGAAATTGGCAATCATCTGGTCTGAATTTCTCAGGGACTCCATCTATGCCCCTCATTTCTTTCCTCAAAGTCTGCCAGAGAGTTAGCACCCTTGGACTTTTCTTCTCTCAGAAAAGAACAGTATAATGTGCCTTTTACACTTAGGAGTCTGTGGAGACAAAGAACTTTGTCCTTGGAGGCAAAGAGGGGAATGTATGAGAGTATAGTTTTACCAACGCTCTTATATGGGTGTGAAGCATGGGTGATGAATGTTTCAGCGAGGAGGAGGCTGGAGGCAGTGGAGATGTCATGTCTGAGGGCAATGTGTGGTGTGAATATAATGCAGAGAATTCATAGTTTGGATGTTAGGAGGAGGTGCGGGATTGCCAAAACTGTTGTCCAGAGGGCTGAGGAAGGGTTGTTGAGGTGGTTTGGACATGTAGAGAGAATGGAGTGAAACAGAATGACTTCAAGAGTGTATCAGTCTGTAGTGGAAGGAAGGCGGGGTAGGGGTCGGCCTAGGAGAGGTTGGAGGGAGGGGGTAAAGGAGGTTTTGTGTGCGAGGGGCTTGGACTTCCAGCAGGCGTGCGTGAGCGTGTTTGATAGGAGTGAATGGAGACGAATGGTTTTTAATACTTGACGTGCTGTTGGAGTGTGAGCAAAGTAACATTTATGAAGGGTTTCAGGGAAACTGGCAGGCCGGACTTGAGTCCTGGAGATGGGAAGTACAGTGCCTGCACTCTGAAGGAGGGGTGTTAATGTTGCAGTTTAAAAACTGTAGTGTAAAGCACCCTTCTGGCAAGACAGTGATGGAGTGAATGATGGTGAAAGTTTTTCTTTTTCGGGCCACCCTGCCTTGGTAGGGAATCGGCCAGTGTGATAATAAAAATAAATAAAAAAAACTTACACTTCAAGAACTGGAGGCAACACTCTCAGCTTGCCGATCATCAGCAGCTGGGCCCGACGACATTCATATTCGTATGCTACAACATTTACATCAGTCAGCACTTGCAGTCCTGTTACGCCTTTACAATCTTATTTGGTCACAAGGAGTTCTTCCACAGCTGTGGAAATCCGCCATTGTTCTCCCTTTCCGCAAACCAGGCACTACGGGACATGAAACCTCCCACTATCGTCCCATTGCTCTTACCAGTGCAGTTTGCAAAGTAATGGAACGTCTAGTAAATAGACGTTTAGTGTGGTATTTAGAGACACACAACAGTCTCTCCACTCGTCAATATGGCTTTCGTAAGGGACGTTCTACCATAGACCCCTTACTGCGCTTGGATACGTATGTTCGTAATGCCTTTGCGAATAACCACTCAGTTATTGCCATATTTTTTGACCTTGAGAAGGCATATGACACAACTTGGAGGTATAATATTTTAGCCCAAGCCCACTCCTTAGGCCTTCGAGGCAATCTACCATCCTTCCTTAAGAACTTTTTAACTGACAGGCATTTCCGTGTTCGGGTTAATAATGTGCTCTCCTCGGACTTTATCCAAGCTGAAGGTGTCCCCCAGGGATGTGTTCTGAACACAACACTTTTTCTCCTTGCTATTAATGATTTGGCCTCTAGTCTTCCATCAAATATTTGGTCATCACTCTATGTTGATGACTTCGCTATTGCCTGTGCAGGTGCTGACTGTCACCTTATTACAGTTTCTCTCCAGCATGCAGTCGACCGTGTTTCCAATTGGGCCACCACACGTGGGTTTAAATTTTCCAGCACTAAAACCCACCAGATTACTTTCACTAGACGCTCTGTCATCTCCGATCATCCTTTGTACCTCTATGGCTCCCGTATCCCTGAACGTGATACAGTCAAGTTTCTGGGCCTCCTCTTTGATTGTAGGTTATCCTGGAAACCTCACATTACCTCTCTGAAGGCAACTTGCCACAGCCGGCTGAACCTCCTTAAAACCCTTGCTCATCTTTCATGGGGAGCTGATCGTCGAACCCTCCTTCGCCTACATTCCACCCTTATCTTATCGAAACTTGATTATGGTGACCAGATCTATTCAGCGGCATCTCCTGCTACTCTCTCTAGCCTTAACCCCATTCATCACCAAGGATTACGTTTATGCCTTGGTGCTTTTCGCTCTTCCCCTGTCGAGAGCCTCTATGCAGAAGCGAACATTCCATCCTTATCCAATCGCCGTGATGCCCATTGCCTTCGCTACTATGTACGCTCTCATGATCTCCGCAATCCTTCCATTTTAGAATGGTCACTGATATTAGTAGACATTCTTTATTTGTTCGCCGCCCCTGTTTACTCCGTCCCTTCTCTCTTCGCCTTCATTCGCTCTTGTCTTCTCTTCAGTTACCACCTTTCTATGTACATGAAGCATCTCACTTTTCCCTACCTCCCTGGGAAGTTCCAGCTGTTCGAGTCTGTTCTTTCTCTCTCCCTTGCTCGAAAGCCCAACTGTCTACGGTCGCTTCCCGCTCTCATTTTCTTGACCACTTTCACTCTCATTCTCATGCCATTGCTGTGTACACAGATGGCTCTAAGTCTTCTGACGGTGTAGGATTCGCAGCAGTGTTTCCGGACAGCGTCGTACAAGGGCATTTACTATCTTCAGCTAGTATTTTTACTGCTGAATTGTATGCCATCCTTACAGCATTTATCCGTATTGCATCTATGCCTGTGTCATCATTTGTGGTTGTCTCAGACTCCCTTAGTGCTTTACAGGCTATACAGAAATTTGATACACCTCACCCCTTAGTCCTCCGTATCCAACTTTGGCTACGCCGCATCTTTACCAAGCATAAAGATATTGTTTTTTGTTGGGTCCCTGGTCATGTTGACGTACAGGGCAATGAACAGGCGGACACTGCTGCGCGGTCAGCAGTACATGACCTACCAGTTTCATGTAGAGGTATTCCATTTGTGGACTATTTTGCTGCAATATCTTCCCAACTTCACACCCGTTGGCAACAACGTTGGTCTACTATGCTCGGCAACAAACTTCAATCTATTAAACCGAGTATAGGTTACTGGCCGTCTTCTTATCACCAGTGTCGAGGTTGGGAGACTACTCTCTCCCGTCTTCGCATTGGCCATACTCGTCTTACTCATGGATATCTCATGGAGAGGCGCCCTGCTCCTCTCTGTGAGAATTGCCAAGTTCCATTATCAGTCAGCCACATTCTGTTGGACTGCCCACTTTATCAACGAGCACGCAGAATTTACCTCCATCATCGTCTTCGCTCTGCTACTCTCTCTTTACTTTCCCTTCTTGCTGATGGACCCACCTCTCATCCAGACTCTCTCATTGACTTTTTGACAACAACTGACTTACTTCACAAATTTTGATACCTTCAGCCCTTTCTACTTCAATCTCTTGCTACCCCCTACCCCCGTACTATCCCCTGCCCCACTGTTTTCTGTAACCTACTGATCATCCCTCCTCCCTTCTGCCATCCAATACCCTCGCTTCCTTCCCTACCCTGCAGCGCTGTATAGCCCTTGTGGCTTAGCGCTTCTTTTTGATTATAATAATAATACCATCACGAAAAGATTCTCTTACCATTTTAGAAGATTTTTTTTTTTTTTGACACAAAGTGAATTAGCTCTTTGAGGGCCAAAGCCCTGTATCCTTAACTCACTCTCAAGGTTGAAAAATAAAAAAAAATAAAAAATAGATTTTTTATGAAATGATTTTCTTTTCTCAATGGTAATGGCACCAAAAGTATGAAATTTGATGGAAAATTTTACCCTTAAACTGTCCAAATGTAGATCTACATTCACCTGCGTGGCGCTCCGAATATTTTGAATAATAAAAAAATAGTTTTTTGTTTTTAAGTTAAAGAGGACAATTTTCTGTGTGGTATAAGACCAAAAAAAAAAATTAAGACCAGTACTTACCTAGATATAAGATCGTGAAGTTAGCTCTGGATGCTCACCTGACGGCAACATCCAGTCCTGCCGCTTATGGAAGTGTTGCCGATTTACCTTTTTTTCTTGTTAGGTGGCCCGGTGGCCTGGTGGCTAAAGCTCCCGCTTCACACACGGAGGGCCCGGGTTCGATTCCCGGCGGGTGGAAACATTTCGACACGTTTCCTTACACCTGTTGTCCTGTTCACCTAGCAGCAAATAGGTACCTGGGTGTTAGTCGACTGGTGTGGGTCGCATCCTGGGGGACAAGATTAAGGACCCCAATGGAAATAAGTTAGACAGTCCTCGATGACGCACTGACTTTCTTGGGTTATCCTGGGTGGCTAACCCTCCGGGGTTAAAAATCTGAACGAAATCTTATCTTATCTTATCTTGTTTTTATTTTAATTTATAAATTTTTTATGTTCTGATAATTACAATTTATAATAGTTCTTGTGATTTCATAGCCAATCTTTGCTCTGACACTAATATTATGTAATGAAATAGTACTCAGATAGTACAAATCACATTGACAGGTGAACATTTTCACCTGCCTTGGCCATTGACTATTGTCTAGAAATATATACAAAGTATTTATGAGTCCCAGCAATGTTTTAGACACACTGGAGTATGAAACTCCTTGAAGAATGGTGTTATGACAAGGGTCAGATGACAGTGACATTCGATGAATGTGCCCTGCTGGAGGGAATCTTGCCTTTATATGTTTTTACTCTTGCACACAAACATGTCTCTGTATGTCTGTCTATCAGTCTGTCTATCCATTTGCCTGTCTGTCTATCTGTACATCTATCTGTCTGTCTATCTGTCTCTGCCTATCTCTGCTTATCTGTCTGTCTAGTTCAGCTTATCTGTCTTCAAATTCAAAGTTTATTCTCTATAAGGATTACAATGCTGAGTTTACAGAAATTTGGTTATTGTGTGGTTTACATGTAGTAAAATAGTGATTAGAGAGTGTACCACTAGGACGCTTAGCATGGCTAGGCATTTCGGGCAGACTTAGTTTTATTCTTAATTGTAAAATATTACAAATTATGAGGTAAGTTGGTATTATGGCTAAGTGACTAAATACTAGTTTGTGAGTTTAGCAATGTGAATGCTTTTGTTTTGGCACAGTATATAGTTTCAGTGTTGGAGTATCACAGGATTCATTATTTTAAGACTGAGATTAATATTTCTGTTTATGGTCTGTGTGTGGTCTTGTTTATTTACATCTTGTATCTACAAACACTGTATAGCACTTGGGCTGGAATTTTTTGGGTTATCCTAAGTAATTTACATTATGTATAATAACTGTACTTATGAGTACATGTGAGAGACAGAGATAGACAGAGATATAGACAGATACAGAGACAGCCAAAGCCAGCCAGCCAGCTGAATACATTAGAACATGAGAAAGAAGGAACACTGCAGCAGGTGTACTGGCCCATGCAAGGCAGGTCCATGGTACCCCCCCTCAATGACCCACCAAGTCAGGTCACATCCACTGAAGGAAGGAGTACGGTATCAGACTTAGTAGCACAAGCTAGTCAGGTCTAGCTCACACCCACCCACACCCACTCATGTATTCTAACCTATTTTTACTTTCCTCTTAAAATGTGACATATGACATGGCATCAGTGAATCCCTGGTGTTTGCCATGCTATTTGCTCTAGCTGGCGCTCAAATGAACTGGTGGTCCCACAAGGTACTAAGTGCTCCCAGATTTTTTTAATAGTGTGCACACTGAGTGCACAGACCCATTCTCTCATGTCTAGGCGACTCAAGCCGATTGTGCCAAATTTGAAGGAATGAAAAATAAAACATTGATCTACGTTCAGAGCCCCCACATGTGAACATAAATCTACGTGTGGACAGTTTAAGGGTTAAATTATGCTCTCATGAAGTTAGCAATATCAGCAATATTTATGAATTGGCTATTTCGCCCACTTTGAGCCCTATTTCTGGCCAATTCCATTGCTCCAGTTGACTAAAATCATAGCTATTTCGCTAAACTCCATTTGTTCTATCGATTGAATACAAGAAACTGCCCATTTACTGATTTCAACCACCCAATAAAGTGGTCAGAAATTGGCAATTTGACCAATTTCACACAAATTTCAAAAGATGCCAGTTTCAAAATAGGGTCCAGAATAAACAAGACAGACATTCCTGGCACTAAAATAACATTTTCTCTGTTCATTAGTCACGTCTCCAGGTCCCTCTTACATTCCATTTTGAATTTGGTATAGATATTATGCAGAAAATGTGTAGCTTTGAGATTAGAAGGAGGTGCAGAGTTACTAAAAGTATCATCCAGAGAGCTGAGGAGGAATTAAGGTGCTGTGGATGTTTAGAGAGGATGGAAGAAAATAGGATGACTTGGAGGGCATGTAAATCTGTAGTGGAGGGAAAGCAAGGTAGGACCCATCCAAGGAAAGGTTGGAAGGAGTGGGTAAAGGAGGTTTTATGTGCAAGGGGTTTGGACACCAAGCAGGCATGTGTGGAAATGTTATAAAGGCAAATGGTTTTTGGGATGTGACATGCTATTGGAGCATGAGCAAGACAGCATTTGTGAAGACATTCAGGGAAACTGGTTAATTTGACTTGAGTCCTGGAGGTGAGAAGTTCAGTGCCTGCACTCTGAAGGAGGGGTTGTGGAGGAGGAAAGTGCAGTGTTTGCACTCTGAAAGAGGGATTGGAGGCAGAATATACAGTGTGTTCACTCTTAGAGAGGGGTGGCGGTGGTGGGAAGTACAGTGCCTGCACTCTGAAGGATGAGTAGGAATATTTACAGTTTGGATGGACATCCGAAGTGTAATGTCAGCCCTCCTCTTGCAAGACAGTGATGGAGTGGTGGAGAAAGTGTTCTTGTTTATTGAATCGCCTTACCTCAGTGGCAGATGGCTGGTATGTTTAAAATAATAATTCTAATAATTATAATTAATTATAATAATGATTACAAGAGAAGATTATAAATTTTCAATTTTATTTTGCAGGACATCTTGTTACTCGAGGCTGGCACTTGTAGTGTCAACACTGCAGGTCATCCTAGTACATGAAGGTGGTACTTGTGGTGCCAGTACTGCAGGTCATCCTGGTACAAGAATGTGGCACTTGTAGTGTCAATACTGCTGGTCATCCTGGTACAAGAAAGTGGCACTTGTGTGTCAGTACTGCAGGTCAACCTGGAAGAAGAAGGTGGCACTTGTAGTGTCAATACTGCAGGTCATCCTGGTACAAGGTGATGGCACTTGTAGTACCAACATCTGTATCAAAAGAACTCCTGTAAGCTCTATAAATATTACTGTGTTTATACAGTGACAACACTGATTATGATGTTTATACAGTGACAACACTAACTACAGTGTAATTCAGTCAAACACTAACTACGATGTTAATAGTGACAAGTGACAACACTGGGAAGACAGTTTTGGTAATACATCACTTACAGTGTCAACAACATTGTCATAAGGTTAATGTGTCATAAATATCTGGTAGTGTCATCCTTCCTACTCCTCAGATACTCTATTACCCTTATATGTTTAGTGCTTGCTATATTTATAATAAAATAATACAGAAATATTAGTTTTCTGTGTAATAAAATATTCTCAAATTTTCTCTGGTTAAACAGTTTAAATATGTGAGAACTTATTGTTCAATATGTCTAAAATACCTGAAAAACAATGTGTTGAAGCAACACAATGTACAGTTGTTCATGGAGACAAATTAGATCAACATTCGCACTCAGTCAGAAAATCTTCACAACAACCTCAGTCTGGATATCTGACCAAATTTATTATAGGCAAAAAAGCACTTCAATGTTCAGTGTGTCTAAAAGAGTTTTCTGAAAAATGTTATTTAGTAAGACACATGAGAACTCATACTGGAGAGAAGCCATATCACTGTTCAGAATGTCTGAAAGACTTTAATATAAAATCAAATTTAATAAGTCACATGAGAACTCATACTAGAGAGAAGCCATATCAATGTTCAGAATGTCTAAAAGACTTCTCCAGGAAAAATAATTTAGAAAGACACACAATAACTCATACTGGAGAGAAGCCATATCAGTGTTCAGAATGTCTAAAAAACTTTTCTAGAAAATCATATTTAATAAGTCACATGAGAACTCATACTGGAGAGAAGCCATATCAGTGTTCAGAATGTCTAAAAGACTTTTCTAGAAAATCATATTTAATAAGTCACATGAGAACTCATACTGGAGAGAAGCCATATCAGTGTTCAGAATGTCTAAAAGACTTTTCTAGAAAATCATATTTAATAAGTCACATGAGAACTCATACTGGAGAGAAGCCATATCAATGTTCAGAATGTCTGAAAGACTTTTCCAGCAAACAAGATTTAGAAAGACACATAAGAACTCATACTGGAGATAAGCCATATCAGTGTTCAAAGTGTCTGAAAGACTTTTCCAGAAAATCAAGATTAGTAAGACATGTGAGAATTCATACAGGAAGGAAGCCATATCAGTGCTCAGAGTGTCTGAGAGACTTTTCTCGAAATTCACATTTAGTAAGGCACATGAAAATTCATACTGGAGAGAAGCCATATCAGTGTTCACAATGTCTGAAAGACTTTTCTAGAAAATCACATTTAGTAAAACACATGAGAACTCATACTGGGGAGAGGCTGTATTAGTGTTCATAATGCCTGTGAGACTTTCTAAAAGATTACATTTAGAGAGTCACATGAAAAGTCATACTAGAAAGAAAGCTTTGCCAGAAGTGGTGTCAAGTGTCATAAACTAATATTTCTTCCTCATCCAACACTGATATTAAAGTATTTTTGGGTCTGCTTTAAAGACAGATGATATTGGGAGCTTATTACATAGTAAACGACAGAAACCTTAATAATAAACATTGTTTTTTGGAGAAATTGTAGGCCATGGTATCATCAAAGCACTTTTATACCATATTGGATAAAGTGTTTAACACTTTCACTGTCAGTGACATATAGGTACAGCTTGCAAGCCAGTGTCAGTGATGTATTAATACACCAAAATCCTAGCAGCTTCAAATCTAGTGGGAGAAAGCTGGTAGGCCTGCATGTGAGAGAGTGAGTCTGTTTAGTCAGTGTGCACAGTATAAAAAAAATGATTGGGCCACCCACATTGCATTGTGGGAACACCATTTCAGTAGTCCTTGTTTATCATGCTTCGCAATAAGAAATATCTCACTCCCGGGTGAATTGGGACTCTTCCCAAGTGATAGTTCTAACACAGATAGAAGTGTCAGTGAAGATGAATTTTATGGTTTTAGGAGTTTGTGACTGAAAACAATGCCCAGGATACCAGATACAGATATTGAAAAGGAAAGACAGAGTGGGTGGTGGGGGAAGACAGCATGAGTGGTGGGGAAGGCAGCATGGATGGTGGGGAAAGCAGAGTGGATGGTGGGGAAGATGGTGTGGGTGGGGAAGATAGCATGGTCAGTTGAGAAGACAGCATGTAAGTTTATTCAGGTACAGTGGACCCTCAGTTAAGGACATCATTGAATAACGTAAAAATTGAATAATGACACGTTTTTGCATCAAAATATTGGCTCAGTTAATGACAAAAAACTCAGTTAAAGACAATCGTCCCGAACATGTCCGCACAGAGTGAGCGCCTGGACACTCCATGTACAGCTAGTGTGCCATTGTTTACAAGCCAGTGAGGATGATTCCACATATACATGCAATACATTTTGTATTATTCCATTGTTTTTAGTGCTAGTAACTGCTAAATAAACCACTTTGGGCCCAAAGAAAGCTTCTAATGCCAGCCCTTTAGTAAAGAGGGTGAGAAACACTATAGAATTCAAGAAAAATTTGTAGAAAGATACGAAAGTGGTGGTGGTAGTGATGGTGGTAGAGGGTGGCAGTATGGGCCAACAGGTTTGCTGCATTGTTCCTGTTTTTTTATGAACACCAGCCAGGATACTTTCCCACATACCAGCCAGGGTACTTCTCCACATACCAGCCAGGGTACTTCCCCACACACCAGCCAGGGTACTTCTCCACATACCAGCCAGGGTACTTCCCTACACACCAGCCAGGGTACTTCCCCACATACCAGATAGGGTGCTTCCCCAGTTACCAGCTAGGGTACTTCCCCACATACCAGACAGGGTACTTCCTTACACACATGATTTGATTTGATTGGGACTTGCGTATGAGTGAATAATTATCAAAGCTTATTTCTTGGGAAGCATTGAAAATTGGGTTTGGCAAATACGATTCTGTTAGTGGGATGGTTTGTGAAATACCTGCCTAGTATGGGCCAACAGGCTTGCTGCAGTGTTTCTGCTTTCTTATGTGCAAACATTTATGGATGAACATCACCCTGACACAGCTGTTGCAGGCCATGCTGGCAACATCTACAATGACAATGTTGTGTTGTTGTGTCCCATTTTACAGAAATCTTAAAGAGACACCAGAAACAGAGCTCTCTGGACAGATTTTTGGTCCAACAGGGGTCCAGTGACTCTCAAGCTGGTCCTAGTGGCATTAAAAAAAGAAGGGAGGTAACCCCAGAAAAGGACTTGTTACCTGAAGTCTTTAATGGAAGAGGATTCCCCTTCCAAACAATTGTAGTCTCCTCCATTCTACCCCCCTCCCATCTCGTCACTCATTAATGCATCCTCAATAAAGGTGCCTGGAGTTTACTTGGAGAGAGTTCTGGGGGTCAACGCCCCTGCGGCCCGGTCTGTGACCAGGCCTCCTGGTGGATCAGAACCTGATCAACCAGGCTGTCACTGCTGGCTGCACGCAATCCAATGTACGAGCCACAGCCCAGCTGGTCAGGTACCGACTTTAGGTGCTTGTCCAGTGCCAGCTTTAAGACTGCCAGGGGTCTATTGGTGATCCCCCTTTATGTATGCTGGGAGGCAGTTGAACAGTCTTGGGCCCCTGACACTTATTGTATTGCCTCTTAACGTGCTAGTGATACCCCTGCTTTTCATTGGGGGGATGTTGCATTGTCTGCCAAGTCTTTTGCTTTCGTTGCGAGTGATTTTCGTGTGCAAGTTCGGTACTAGTCCCTCTAGGATTTTCCAGGTGTATATAATTGTTACGTTGGTATGTCTCATTACTTTGATAGTAAGGTTCTCACTACATGTTCTAGTGTGGGGTAGCTTTTACTTAATGGCCTTATCTGTCTAGGGGTAATACATCATGGCTGATCATCTTGAGTGTCTCTGATATCTTTTCACCAGCCCAATTCACAGGTTATGTAAACTACTACTATAAAATATAACTGTATTCTAAATAGATATGTACGGAAGATACAATCACAGCCTCACATATTCAAAACAAAAATCTACACATTCCTTAGCTGTTCTCCCACATGGTGCATCTCAGCAACTTTGTCCTTCTCTGTTCTTGACTAACTCTGGGCTAACCAGTGTTTTGACACACTTTATTCACCTTGGGTATGGTGGGCACAACTTAAGTTATAAAAACTCACCCCTGGAGCACACATAATGCCCCAAAAAGATAGAAAAAAGAACCCAGAGGTCCTGCAACCTCCATGTCAACAAAAGAAGAGAGAGAGAGGGAGGGGGAGGAGCCTAGCTAAGCTCCTCCCACACCCACCAAATCAAAAGACTATTGCCAAGCACAATTCTCCAGTTACCACAATTCTACCACACCTTAAATTTTACTTTTACAAAAAGAAATACAACTTCATAAACTACTTATTTAAATTGTGTGTTTGTGTGTCTATAGCATAACCTATTATACTGAGAAAAAAGGCTTGACCCAGCTGCCTCTCAGTCCTAAGGGTGATCAGCCCTTATGACATTTAGAACTGAGTCCCCATCAATTCAATATAATTAGGTATTCCAGAGTAACTGTTACTTATAAATACATGTTGGGTCCTATAGCTCCATAACACCCTCACCTCCAGACGAAGTCTCACAAAAGCTAGTCGTGTCCCTCAGGATACGGCTAGTAAAAAGGTATATTGCTTAAGTCTGAAGGCGGTAAGCAAGACTACTAGAAATGCTACATATTTCCCAGCACCATAACTACTCCTCACTTTACTGTTATTTACAACAGATTGCAGAATTTTTTAGAAAAGCATTTTAACCATACCCATATACTCAAGGGTGTAACTATTTACAATTTTAGTGGCTTTTAAACAATACACATTACAATGCAAAAATTGCACACAATGCCCACTGTGAAAGCCCGCACCAACAGGCCTGTGCCTCTGCTATGGTAATCCAGCAAGTAACTTGTACTCCAGGGTGGCATCTTCCTGATCAGGAGATGAGAGTAGAGCCAAACCCTGAGCAGTCAGGTGTACACCAGGCAGGAAACTTCACAAAACATGTCAAGGTGTCTCTCACTTGGTGGCCAAACCAAACAGTGAGACTTCCAGTCAACACTCACGATCCTTAACATGGTCAGGCACTCAAGCCCATCTTCCGAGGTCCCACTCCACACAGATCCTCCAAACTTATGAAAAGGCTGACATAGAACATGGAGGGGTCCAAGGGACCACAAAGGCAAATCGTCGGGTCGTTTTGTATATAGAGCACACCAAGACAAAACATCACATACCTTCATGAACGTCTCATGTTACCGAAGGTTGTCAACCACTGCCTCAACTCACATTTACATATACACTGACCCTTGTCACACATTTGGCTCTGACTTGACTCCTTCACAGTCAGATGGCTGGTAGAGAGTACTCAGGCTTGCCGAGAGTTCACTGCAAAAACAACAAGGTCAACACATGACAAATACTATGTACAAAGTACGCACCATGCATCTACATGAAACATCTAGAGAGAGCATCAGCAACCACATTCTCTGAGCCTTTTATATATTTAACTTCCAAATTAAAAGGCTGTAGGAACAAAGCCCATCTTAAGAGTCTTTGATTGTGGTTTCTCATTCTTTGCAAAAACCTCAGAGGGTTATGGTCACTATACACTATTACAGGATGTGGGGAAGCACTGATATAAACTTCAAATTTCTGCACAGCTAACACCAAAGCCAAAGCCTCTTTCTCTACAGTTGCATAACCACGTTGATGCTTTTTTAATTTGGCTGAATGGTAACAAACTGGCAGAAGGCTCTCTCTCTCATCACCCTGCAACAACACTGTACCTACCCCTACATCACTAGCATCCACTTGTAGAAAGAAGGGGCATTCAAACTCAGGACTTTTCAAGATAGGAGCATTCCCTAATAACATTTTCACATTTTCAAAAGCCGTCACACTTGCTGTCCCAGCTGAATTGAACTTTGGGACTGGTCAAAGTTGTCAGTGGTGACATTACTTGGGAGAGGTTGGGGCAGAACCATCTGTAATAACCCACCATGCCCAGGAACCTCATCACTGCCTTCCGATTCTGTGGTCTAGGAAAATTTATAATGGCCTCCACCTTAGTATTAATTGGGGCAACTTTCCCCTGACCAACTACATATCCTAGGAATTGTACACTGGCTTGGCCAAACTCACTTTTGCTCAGATTGATGGTTAGTTTGGCTTGGGCTAGACGTTCAAACAACTTTTGTAATCTTACCAAGTGAGTTTCCCACTGGTTACTGAATACCACAATGTCATCTAGAAAGGCCCGTACACCATCCAACCCCCTTATGACAGTATTTATATGATGCTAGAAGGTGGCAGGAGCATTTTTTAACCCAAAAGGAAGAACATTATATTGAAATAAGCCATCTGGAGTGACGAAGGCTGAAATTTCCTTGGCTCGCTGGGTGAGGGGTATCTGATAATAACCTTTAAGTAAGTCCAGTTTGCTCACGAACTTTGCCCCTCCCACAGCAGCAATCACATCGTCCATACATGGCAAAGGGTAACAGTCAGCCTTCGTTACTTCATTTACTCTGCGATAGTCAGTGCACACTGCGATAGTCAGTGCACATACGCATAGATCCATCAGGTTTGAGATGCCCACTGACTCTTGCTAGGCACTACAAACTAGTTTTGAAGGAGGAATTTCACTTCTTCCTCCATGTGAAGTTTTGTTGGGTTCATGCGGTAAGGAGCCTGGTTTATTGGAACAGCTTCCCCGACATCCACATCATGGGAAGGCAATTTACTTACTTTGGGTACATCCCCAAACAAATCTGGAAATTTTTGGAGTAACTGAACCAAATCACAGGCTCCCTGTACACTGAGTCCCTTCATGTGTTCCAAGGGATTTTGCAAGATGGCTGAATTGCACAGCCTTGCTTCTGTTGTTACAGGAAGTTTTTCAGTATCATCACACTCAACTTGAATAGCAGCAACTCTTGCCCTAGAATGGTATTTTTTCAACCTGTTAATGTGCACAGTCCTTTCTGATTTGCGACGGCCAGGCATCTTAATTACATAATTGGGGCCAGACCTGCCTGTGATGACAAAGGGTCCATCAAATCGTGCAGACAAGGCATGTCCCGGAACCGGCTCCAAAGCTAACACTTCCTCTCCAACACTGAAGGAGCGAGGAGCTGCCCTTTGGTCGTACCGCTGCTTCATGGCCCTCTGACTAGCTTTGAGGTTGTCTGCTGCCATCTGTCTCGCCTGGTCCAATCGTTTCCTGAAGAAGAGAACATCTTCCAGTGGGGAAGCCTCATTTTCACTGCCCAGCCAATGCTCCTTGAGAATAGTCAGTGGTCCCCTCACTGGATGACCATAGACAAGCTCGAAAGGGCTGAAACTGAGAGATTCTTGGGTGCTTTCCTGCATGGCAAACAAGAGAAAGGGGATACTCTCATCCCAATCACTAGTGTTATTCATACAATAAGCTCGCATCATTGTCTTAAGAGTTTGATGAAATCTCTCTACTACACCCTGAGACTGAGGGTGGTAGGTAGTTGAAAATTTAGGCTGTACATCTAACCCCTTTAACACATTCCTAAATAATTTCGAGGTAAAGTTAGACCCTTGATCTGTTTGTACATCCCGAGGAAAGCCAACATCGGAAAAGAACTTCATCAAAGCCCTTAAGACCACTCGAGCTGTTATCTTGCATAGAGGGATTGCTTCTGGATACCTGGTAGTGGAGCAAATTATTGTTAGTAAATAATTATTTCCCATTCTGGTCCTTGGGAGTGGGGCAACGACATCCACTACCAGCTTGCTGAAGGGTTCACCTGGTGCTGAAATAGGCTGAAGGGGAACAGGTTTAATGCTTTGATTATGTTTCCCTATAATTTGGCAGGCATGACAGGTCTTTATATAATCTCCCACCATCTCCCACAGCCGAGGCCAGAAGAGGTGCCTGGAAACCCTGGATACTGTTTTAGCAATACCTAGGTGTCCACCTAGAGGTGTGTCATGCACTAAGCTAAGCTAAGAACATGGTTTCTATAAGGCTCAGGCACCACGACCTGGTGACAAAAACTTGGCTCTCCTTCTACTGGTACTGCAACCGAAGGTGCCTTCTTCATTAGTATACCTTTCCTGAAATAGAAGCATTTACTTAAACGTAAAGATTCCTCCTCAGTCACAGCTGAGGCTCTGATCGACTTAAGTGTGTCATCACACCCCTGTGCAGCAATTAACTGCATCATAGTAGGCCCAATCTCCCTCACACTACTTCCCTGATCTCTGCACTGATTAGGCTTGACTTGGGTTGTGGTATCCTTTTCTTTAGTTGACTGCAGTTCAACATCAGAAAATAGAGTTTCCAAACCTAAGTCCTCACCATTCTCATGAGAAATATAAGGATTACTCTTGGTATCCTGGTCACGAGACATACTTCTTGTGATGGCACCAACAGCTAAAAGGTCTGGCAGGGTCTCCCTAGCCTTCTTCTCCCAAACTTTGGGGTCTGGTTGCCCCCATACTAGTGGTTCTTCACTGTCTAACAGACCCATAACGTTGTTTCCCAACAAGAGGTTAACCCCTTCGAAGGGAATTTCATCTGAAATACCTACAGGGAGATAGCCAACTTGGTATGCAGATTCTACCCATAATTTGTGTACAGGTGTTCTTATGGGTGAACCTGTAATGCCCTTCAATAATATATCTACTCCAGTATAGGTATCCTTAGACACTGGCAGCACTCCAGCATGTAGCAAGGAGTAGGTGCTACATCCATCTCTCTCCTCTTCAAGGGGGGCTCCTTGGCGTGGTGAAGAGGCTCTTGGTCTGAGGAATTAGACCTGTCAGTCTACTTCCTCAGACTGAACCTAATTACCCCCCAATCCCCCGTTCCCTATCCCATCCTCCCCATCCTCCCCTTTTTCCTTTCCTCCTCCTCCTCCCCACCCCTCCCTTTTGCCCTTCCTTTTAGGCCTTTGGTTTTTTCTTTTTTTTTTTCCCCCACAGGCACGCTAGTTCCTAGGTAGGGGAAAGGGTACCGGGGTCCATCCCATTCCATTGAGGTTCTTGGCGGTGGTGTAGTTTGTCATGGAATCTGGATTGCCTGGGGATGTCCTGATCCCTCTCCGGTATCCCGGAGGGTGGCTTTGGGTGTCTCTCGGGCGACGGGTGTATCTCTGGAAGCCACCTTTCAGATTCTGGGTGTGGTGGCCGAAGGAGGTATGCTTTGTGGCGGATTTCCGGCCGCCCTCTCTTTTGTCCACCTAGGTAGCTCGGCAGATGTGAGGTTGCTATCCCAGATTGCCGGTTTACTGGCATGATGGGTAGGGTATGGCACGGGTTCCATGCTGCATCTGCGCTACTTGCGGTGCTGAGGTCCTCTTGGGCGCGGAGGGAGATTTCTGGCCCTTTCATTCCTCCTAGGAACTATCCCTCCCCGGTCCCCCCTTTTTTATTCTTTTTTTTATTTTTCTATTCTTTTCTTTCTTTTTTTTTCTTAAAAACAAAAAGAAAGAAGTAACCTAACCATGGCAGCCCTAGTCCATGAACCTGCTACCCCCGGGCCCCTTCTTGATACCGCACCCCGTTCTGACCCCGCCTCGTCTTTGGACCACTCTTCGGACACTCCTCATGCCTCTGTACCTCTTGCTGGTGCTGTTTCCTCACCCGCTTCAGGTACTGAGGCCTCGACTGACTCCTTCGATTTATCTGACCTTCACTCTCGTCTGACTATGCTTCCGGCCTCTCCCTCTATGGTGCGGCAATTTTCGAATCGCCGGCCCGTTCCAGGTCAGACCAACTCTGGTCCCACGCCTAAACGACAATGACAATTACCTGCTGATGATACTTCTCCACCTTCTCGTTCTTCTCAGAAAAGATCGACACGTCCTTCACTACCTTTCCACGCTCAGTTTCAGACTGCACAATGGACTAAATTCTTCACTTTACGACCGACTTCCTCTACTGCCTATCTTTCTGACCACAGTATTGGCAAGGCACTCCTACGCCATGTTGATAAAGATAATTCTTTTCGTGCTCTTAAGAGCGGTACGCGCATCATTACCGTACAGAATGCTACCCAGGCTCATGAGCTCTCTCGTCTTTCCCATATCGATACTGTTCCTGTAACTATTGAAAAGCATCATTCTCTCAATTCTTGTAGTGGTACCGTCATTCTGCCCCATACCATAGTTCAACAAAATTTCCAGACATGTAGCACTGACATTCTTGAACAGGTGGAACTCCAAGATCTCCCAATCCTCAAGGTAGACACTTACGTTCTTCCTGCCCACGGGCAGAGATGATACCCTAGCAATGTGGCTCGTTTAACTTTTGACAGCCGAGAACTCCCATCCTCAGTTTATATAGCAGGACATCGGTTACAAGTTCGAAAGGTGATCCCTACACCACAACAGTGTAGAAATTGCTGGCGATTTGGCCATCCAGCGAAATATTGCAGATCTATCGCCGAATGCCCAGTCTGTGGTGCCGATGACCATTCTAATACGTCTTGCAATCAATCTCCCTCTTGCCTTAACTGTCATGAGGCTCACCCTTCGTACTCTCGCCGTTGTCAAGTCTATTTAAACGAGCGAGAAATCCTTTACCTCAAAGAGACAGAAGGTCTCCCTTATGCCATGGCAGTTTCTCATCTCCGCCTCCAAGGGAGACTCCCACGTGTTTCTTCGCTGCATTACACAGCAGCCCGTATCCACTTACATAGGTGGTATACGCTCTGTTCTTTATATCTTTCTCCTTCTCGGGCATTATCTATTCCGGATATTGCCTTCCTTGTTTCGTCATTACCGCAACCGATTCTGTTACTTGGTGATTTTAATTCCCACCATTTCCTCTGGGGGGGTCTCACTGTGATTCCCGTAGAATTCAGTTAGAGGCTTTTCTTGCCACCCACCCCCTCCATGTTTTAAATACAGGTACTCACACCCATTTTGATCCTCGGACTCATACTCTCTCTTGCATCGATCTCTCAGTCTGCTCTTCCTCCGCCGCATTAGACTTCACTTGGTCTGTTCTCCCGGACTTACATGACGGTGATCATTTCCCAATCATTCTTACTTCCCCTTCATATTCGCCACCTCTTCGCACCCCACGCTGGCAATTTAATCGGGAAAATTGGAACCTTTACTCACACCTAACTGTTTTTAAAGAGGTTCCTTCTTCGTCCTCCATCGATAAGCTTTTACACCTCTTCTCATCCTCCGTTTTCACCACAGCTTCTCATTCTATACCCCAAACTTCGGGCAGGCATTCTCAGAAATGCGTGCCTTGGTGGTCTCCTGCTTGTGCTCGTGCAGTACGTTTGAAACGCGCTGCATGGGGCAGGTACCGGTACAATAGAACCACAGAGAGACTCCTTGATTTTAAACAGAAGCGTGCGATCGCTCGCCGTGTCATCCGTGACGCTAAATGCACTTGCTGGCGAGATTATGTCTCCACCATCACCTCTGCTTCCTCTATGAGTGCAGTCTGGAAAAAAGTACGAAAACTGAGTGGTAAATATTCTCCTGACCCGGCTCCTGTTCTGCGGGTTGCCGGTGTTGATATAGCAAACCCACTAGATGTTGCCAACGAAATTGGCAATCATCTGGTCCGTATTTCTCAGGGACTCCATCTATGCCCCTCATTTCTTTCCTCAAAGTCTGCCAGAGAGTTAGCACCCTTGGACTTTTCTTCTCTCAGAGAAGAACAGTATAATGTGCCTTTTACACTTCAAGAACTGGAGGCAACACTCTCAGCTTGTCGATCATCGGCAGCTGGGCCCGACGACATTCATATTCGCATGCTACAACATTTACATCAGTCAGCCCTTGCAGTCCTATTACGCCTTTACAATCTTATTTGGTCACAAGGAGTTCTTCCACAGCTGTGGAAGTCCGCCATTGTTCTCCCTTTCCGCAAACCAGGCACTACAGGACATGAAACCTCCCACTATCGTCCCATTGCTCTTACCAGTGCAGTTTGCAAAGTAATAGAACGCCTAGTAAATAGACGTTTAGTGTGGTATTTAGAGACACACAACAGTCTCTCCACTTGTCAATATGGCTTTCGTAAGGGACGTTCTACCATAGACCCCTTACTACGCTTGGATACGTATGTTCGTAATGCCTTTGCGAATAACCACTCAGTTATTGCCATATTTTTTGACCTTGAGAAGGCATATGACACAACTTGGAGGTATAATATTTTAGCCCAAGCCCACTCCTTAGGCCTTCGAGGCAATCTACCATCGTTCCTTAAGAACTTTTTAACTGACAGGTATTTCTGTGTTTGGGTTAATAATGTGCTCTCCCCGGACTTTATCCAAGCTGAAGGTGTCCCCCAGGGATGTGTTCTGAGCACAACACATTTTCTCCTTGCTATTAATGATTTGGCCTCTAGTCTTCCATCAAATATTTGGTCATCACTCTATGTTGATGACTTCGCTATTGCTTGTGCAGGCGCTGACTGTCACCTCATTACAGTTTCTCTCCAACATGCAGTCGACCGTGTTTCCAATTGGGCCACCACACGTGGGTTTAAATTTTCCAGCACTAAAACCCACCAAATTACTTTCACTAGACGCTCTGTCATCTCCGATCATCCTTTGTACCTCTATGGCTCCCGTATCCCTGAACGTGATACAGTCAAGTTTCTGGGCTTCCTCTTTGATCGTAGGTTATCCTGGAAACCTCACATTACCTCTGTGAAGGCAACTTGTCACAGCCAGCTGAACCTTCTTAAAACCCTTGCTCATCTTTCATGGGGAGCTGATTGTCGAACCCTCCTTCGCCTACATTCCACCCTTATCTTATCGAAACTTGATTATGGTGACCAGATCTATTCAGCGGCATCTCCTGCTACTCTCTCTAGCCTTAACCCCATTCATCACCAAGGATTACATTAATGCCTTGGTGCTTTTCGCTCTTCCCCTGTCGAGAGCCTCTATGCAGAAGCGAACGTTCCATCCTTATCCGATCGCCGTGATGCCCATTGCCTTCACTACTATGTACACTCTCATGATCTCCGCAATCCTTCCATTTATAGAATGGTCACTGATATTAGTAGACATTCTTTATTTGTTCGCCGCCTTTGTTTACTCCGTCCCTTCTCTCTTCGCCTTCATTCGCTCTTGTCTTCTCTTCAATTACCACCTTTCTATGTACATCTAGCATCTCACTTTTCCCTACCCCCCTGGGAAGTTCCAGCTGTTCGAGTCTGTTCTTTCTCTCTCCCTTGCTCGAAAGCCCAACTGTCTACGGTCACTTCCCGCTCTCTTTTTCTTGACCACTTTCACTCTCATTCTCATGCCATTGCTGTGTACACAGATGGCTCTAAGTCTTCTGACAGCGTAGGATTCGCAGCAGTGTTTCCGGACAGCGTAGTACAAGGGCATTTACTATCTTCGGCTAGTATTTTTACTGCTGAATTGTATGCCATCCTTACAGCACTTATCCATATTGCATCTGTGCCTTTGTCATCATTTGTGGTTGTCTCAGACTCCCTTAGTGCTTTACAGGCTATACAGAAATTTGATACACCTCACCCCTTAGTCCTCCGTATCCAACTTTGGCTATGCCGCATCTTTACCAAGCATAAAGATATTGTTTTTTGTTGGGTCCCTGGTCATGTTGACGTTCAGAGCAATGAACAGGCAGACACTGCTGCGCGGTTAGCAGTACATGACCTACCAGTTTCATGTAGAGGTATTCCATTTACGGACTATTTTGCTGCAATATCTTCCCAACTTCACACCCGTTGGCAACAACGTTGGTCTACTATGCTCGGCAACAAACTTCAATCTATTAAACCGAGTATAGGTTACTGGCCGTCTTATCACCAGTGTCGAGGTTGGGAGACTACTCTCTCCCGTCTTCGCATTGGCCATACTCGTCTTACTCATGGATATCATGGAGAGGCGTCCTGCTCCTCTCTGTGAGAATTGCCAAGTTCCATTATCAGTCAGCCACATTCTGTTGGACTGCCCACTTTATCAACGAGCACGCAGAATTTACCTCCGTCGTCGTCTTCGCTCTGCTGCTCTCTCTCTACCTTCCCTTCTTGCTGATGGACCCACCTTTCATCCAGACTCTCTCAATGACTTTTTGACAACAACCGACTTGCTTCACAAATTCTGATACCTTCAGCCCTTTCTACTTCAATCTCTTGCTACCCTCTACCCCCATACTATCCCCTGCCCCACTGTTTTCTGTAACCTACTAATCATCCCTCCTCCCTTCTGCTATCCAATACCCTCGCTTCCTTCCCTACCCTGCAGCGCTGTATAGCCCTTGTGGCTTAGCACTTCTTTTTTATTATAATAATAATAATACATCCATCTCTCAAGGACAGTATGTTCTCAACCCTACCCACATCCTTATGCAAGGCAACTGTGGACTTACTAGAAAATGCCTGCATCCTGGGGTCTAGACCCAAAGGTGCCTCCTCAACTTGCTTTGAAGACCAAATACAGGCAACTGGATGTGTGTCTGCAGTTAGAGTCCTCTCGGGTGGTTCTTCCCTTTCCTGATCTCGCCGCCTTGACCAGCAAAACTTTTGTGTGTGCCCAGTTTTGTTACAGTAGTAACAGGCATAACTTAAAGGTATTTTTACCATTTGGTGTAGGACTGGTACTGTTTACTCGAGGACCTGAAAAATTATCTGATTGTCTAGGTAAGCTTTGAGCTCCAGCAGACTTACCTTTTCTTTCTATTTTAGAGGGTGCCTCAGCCATTTGTCCCTGAAAATTGTTGTCCCGCTTACCTTTATGACCATAGGACTTGGAGTAAAGTTTAGAACGAGTGGGGAAATTTTCAGAAGGAGCATGACTGTTTTTACTTACCAATTCCCTGCAAGCCAAGAATCGGTCACCTAGATCCAGTGCTTCTGAAAGATTATCTGGGTTTTTGTCCTCCAAATATTCTCTGAGGTCAACAGGGATTGTATTGTACAATTCCTCATGAACCATCAGATCTACTAATTTGTTATAGTCTTTATTAACTCCTTTAGAACAAACCCATTTCTTAAAAAGGAACAGTTTCTCATTCCCAAACTCAGTTAAGGTCTGCCCATCCCGAATTTTTTTATTTCTGAACTTTTGTGCCCCTCAAGGAAGGTTCCTTGATGTTGGTGAGGGGCTCTTGATTTAGGGAATTGGATCTGTGCTCCAGTTCCCCGAATTAAGCCTGAATGCCTTCCACATCCCCCCCCAGGCGCTGTATAATCCTCCGGGTTTAGCACTTCCCCCTTGATTATAATAATAATCTGAACTTTTGTCTATATTTCTCAGGTATCATTTGGTAGGCAAGCAATACTTCCTCTTTAATCTTATCATAATCAGAAAAATCTTGCCCCTCCAGAGTCTCTACTCTCTGGAATCCTTTACCTACAAGTTGTGTGTGAACTAGGGTAGCCCACTTCTGTTTGGGCCATCCTTGCTCCAGAGCAGTCTTCTCAAAAAAAGAAAAATATCTATCTGTAAACTTAGGGACAAAATTTGCAGCTTTAGTTATGTTAAAGTACTGCTCAGGCTCTGGTTCTGAACCTCCTAACCTTTCAAGCTCTTCCTCTTTAGCTTTCATTAATTTCATTTCAGCCTCTAGCACAGCTAATTTCAGTCTCATCCATTCCATTTCTGTAACACCTGGGGTAGGTGACCCCTCAAGGAAGGTTCCTTGATGTTGGTGAGGGGCTCTTGATTTAGGGAATTGGATCTGTGCTCCAGTTCCCCGAATTAAGCCTGAATGCCTTCCACATCCTCCCCCCAGGCGCTGTATAATCCTCCGGGTTTAGCGCTTCCCCCTTGATTATAATAATAATAATTAGGGAATTGGATCTGTGCTCCAGTTCCCCGAATTAAGCCTGAATGCCTTCCACATCCCCCCAGGCGCTGTATAATCCTCTGGGTTTAGCGCTTCCCCCTTGATTATAATAATAATACCTCTTCAAGGGGGGCTCCTTGGCGTGGTGAAGAGGCTCTTGGTCTGAGGAATTAGACCTGTCAGTCTTCTTCCTCAGACCGAACCTAATTACCCCCCAATCTCCCCTCCCCTATCCCATCCTCCCCTTTTTCCTTTCCTCCTCCTCCTCCCCACCCCTCCCTTTTGCCCTTCCTCTTTTTGGCCTTTGGGATTTCTCCCACAGGCGCGCTAGTTCCTAGGTAGGGGAAAGGATACCGGGGTCTATCCCATTCTGTTGAGGTTCTTGGTGGTGGCGTAGTTTGCCGTGGAATCTGGATCGCCTGGGGATGTCCCGATCCCTCTCCGGTATCCCGGAGTAGCTTTGGGTGTCTTTCGGGTGATGGGTGTATCTCTGGAAGCCACCTTTCGGATTCCGGGGGTGGTGGCCGAAGGAGGTATGCTTTGTGGCGGATATCCGGCCGCCCTCTCTTTTGTCCACCGAGGTAGCTCGGCAGATGTGAGGTTGCTATCCCGGATTGTTAGTTTACTAGCATGATGGGTAGGGTATGGCACAGGTTCCATGCTGCATCGGCACTACTTGCGGTGCTGAGGTCCTCTTGGGCGCGGAGGGAGATTTCTGGCCCTTTCATTCCTCCTAGGAACTGTCCCTCCCCGGTCCCCCCTTTTTTTTATTCTTTTTTTTATTTTTATTTTCTTTTCTTTCTTTTTTTTTCTTAAAAACAAAAAGAAAGAAGTAACCTAACCATGGCAGCCAGAGTCCATGAACCTACTACCCCCGGGCCCCTTCTTCATACCGCACCCCGTTCTGACCCCGCCTCGTCTTTGGACCACTCTTCAGACACTCCTCATGCCTCTGTACCTATTGCCGGTGCTGTTTCCTCATCCGCTTCAGGTACTGAGGCCTCGACTGACTCCTTCGATTTATCGGACCTTCACTCTCCTCTGACTATGCTTCCGGCCTCTCCCTCTACGGTGCGGCAATTTTCAAATCGCCGACCCGTTCCACGTCGGACCAACTCTGGTCCCACGCCTAAACGCCAACGACAATTACCTGCTGATGATACTTCTCCACCTTCTCGTTCTTCTCAGAAACGATCGACACATCCTTCACTACCTTTCCACGCTCAGTTTCAGACTGAACAATGGACTAAATTCTTCACTTTACGACCGACTTCCTCTACTGCCTATCTTTCTGACCACAGCATTGGCAAGGCACTCCTACGCCATGTTGATAAAGATATTTCTTTTCATGCTCTTAAGAGCGGTACGCGCATCATTACCGTACAGAATCCCCTCAAGGAAGGTTCCTTGATGTTGGTGAGGGGCTCTTGATTTAGGGAATTGGATCTGTGCTCCAGTTCCCCGAATTAAGCCTGAATGCCTTCCACATCCCCCCCCAGGGGCTGTATAATCCTCCGGGTTTAGCACTTCCCCCTTGATTATAATAATAATAATAATACCGTACAGAATGCTACCCAGGCTCATGAGCTCTCTCGTCATTCCCATATCGATACTGTTCCTGTCACTCTTGAAAAACATCATTCCCTCAATTCTTGTAGTGGTACCGTCATTCTGCCCCATACCATAGTTCAACAAAATTTCCAGACATGTGGCACTGACATTCTTGAACAGCTGGAACTCCAAGATCTCCCAATCCTCAAGGTAGACACTTACGTTCTTCCTGCCCGCGGGCGGAGATGATACCCTAGCAATGTGGCTCGTTTAACTTTTGACAGCCGAGCTGTATAGCCCTTGTGGCTTAGCGCTTCTTTTTGATTATAATAATAATTTGACAGCCGTGAACTCCCATCCTCAGCATTATTGAGAGTGAAGCAGCGTTATTGAGAGTGAAGCAGCATTATTGAGAATGAAGCAGCATTATTGAGAGTGAAGCAGCATTATTGAGAGTGAAGCAGCATTACTGAGAGTGAAGCAGCATTATTGAGAGTGAAGCAGCATTATTGAGAGTGAAGCAGCATTATTGAGAGTGAAGCAGCATTACTGAGAGTGAAGCAGCATTACTGAGAGTGATGCAGCATTACTGAGAGTGAAGCAGCATTATTGAGAGTGAAGCAGCATCATTGAGAGTGAAGCAGCATTACTGAGAGTGAAGCAGCATTATTGAGAGTGAAGCAGCATCATTGAGAGTGAAGCAGCATTACTGAGAGTGAAGCAGCATTATTGAGTGAAGCAGCATTACTGAGAGTGATGCAGCATTATTGAGAGTGAAGCAGCATTATTGAGAGTGAAGCAGCATTATTGAGAGTGAAGCAGCATTATTGAGAGTGAAGCAGCATTATTGAAAGTGAAGCAGCATTATTGTGAGTGAAGCAGCATTACTGAGAGTGAAGCAGAATTACTGAGAGTGAAGCAGCATTACTGAGAGTGAAGCAGAATTACTGAGAGTGAAGCAGCATTACTGAGAGTGAAGCAGCATTATTGAGAGTGAAGCAGCATTATTGAGTGAAGCAGCATTATTGAGAGTGAAGCAGCATTGTTGAGTGAAGCAGCATTATTGAGAGTGAAGCAGCATTATTGAGAGTGAAGCAACATTATTGAGAGTGAAGCAGCATTTATAACGGGCTTGTTTGGTATTCTGGTAGCGGGTGGTTAAATGATATACGTCTTCGGAGGCTTCTTTGTTTATTGTTAAGTCGTTGTGGGTACACAGGCTTGTGTGTTGTGCCCATGGCCCGGGAGGGCCATGCCCACGAGAGAGAGCTGGGAGGCCTTGTGTTTTGATGCCAGGCCGCTGTGTGAGTGAGAGGGAGGCAAGTCTGGGCATACTGAAGTGGCAAGGCCTTTAGGTGGCAGCACTTGAGTGGCGCGAAATATGAACTAAGCTGGCAGACAGCATGGGCTGTCTGTGCAGACAGTACAGGCTGTCTACATACGCTCGGCCACCTACCGCGCGTCGTCCCGACGCGACAATACTGGTAGTAAAAGAAACTCGGTCTCTCTCTCGTAGGAACAGGGCACAGAACACAAAATAAAAACATATATATACATATGGACATGGAAAATAAAACTTCCTACAGGGAGGGAAGAAAAAAACATGTGGGGTGTGCTAAACATCGTGGTCATAGGCAGTGAGCGTCGAAGGGCATCACTGCATGCCTTCCTGTGTCTGGACAGGTACTGCAACACGGGAGACATCGCTGCGGCTGAGCTGTGATGTAACAGGGTACGGTCTCCTCTGGAACGGTGAAGCAGACATCGTAGGAGTCGCTGCAGGTTTCACTCAACCTGGGGCACAACATGCTGGTGCCCTCGAGTGAGGCGTCGACAAAACTCGGCAACTGGGCAGGACTTCTGGCAAGCGACTCAGGAGGACACTTCTCGACTGGTACTGTCGCTGGGCTGTCACTGCCGGCGAGCGTGGAGCGAGTTGTGGAGCGAGTCGTGGCAGAGACGACTGGGCGAAACATCTGGGAGTCGTAACATCATACACCAGACTGCAGTAAGAGAGCTAGCAGTCAAAGTGACATCTTCTATGTGCAGGCTGCTCACTGAAGCTTGTGACACGAGGCTGACACAGCGCCTGCCGACAAGCCTGGCTGCGGCTTGACGAGTATCATCTCTCGACAGTTGGAGTTATAGCAGAGGTTAGCCTAAGCGTCCCCAGACTTGTTTCTCTGCATATAACTGCACTCTGACGGTCTGGAGGTGAAGTGAAACAAATCTCGATGGGAATTGTAGCAGGTACGATTCTGCAGAACATCACGAGCGACGAGCATAAAAGCTTTCTGTACAAGAGGGCTCGGGCTCAGGGCTGAGTAATCAGCTGTCAAACGTACGGGTCACACGGGTGACTTAGCACAGAGGTGCTACTCAGGTCTGGCTGGCCCAGACCTCACTGGACACACGGAAACTTTAAAAACACACCGCTGTACATACCGTACAACATGGCTTAACTAACAAATGATGCTTTTCTGTGCACAAAACTGACACTATGACATACTAAAATGTGAGAACACTGACTGAGAGGAATTAATTAACACACGACATATATTTTCTCTCAATCTTCTCGACAATACTAAAATAATTACTAGAACACTCGATGGTGACATCATGTGATGTCAGGCGTGATGTCGCAAGGTGAAGTCAGCAGCACTGTGACGTCAGCAGACATCTTGAGGTGACATCAGGCAGACATCGTGAGGTGACGTCAGCAGACATCTCGAGGTGACGTCAGCAGACATCTCGAGGTGACGTCAGCAGACATCTCGAGGTGACGTCATGAAGTCGAGCAGCATCGTGGGTGACGTCAATGTGATGCGGGCAGCAGACCACAGCATGTGGCCTGGGACATCTGGTAACTCACGTGGCTGGTAGATCCACGTGACATCGCCCACAACCACCGTGGTGTCGATCCACGTGGTGTCGTGATCTACGTGGCATGCTGATCCACGCAGCTTCGAGTGGCCTCGGGCACTCGGATACACAGTTCTGGCAATGAATTCACACGAAAAACAGCAGAAAACACAGCAGAGGGAGTGGGCAGTGGTGAGTGTATGGTAGTGTGGTGGCGAGGAGCGTGGGTGAGTGTATGGCAGGGCAAGCATCTAGCCATTCCTCCTCCTCCTCCTCCTCCACCCACAAACACATGGAGAAGCTCACATTGGACGCAGAAATCACCACAAAACTCACCTCTGGCTTGCTGAAACAGCTGTGCAGAGCTGAACAACAACAGCAACATACAAGTGACGCTGAACACGTGACTTGATAAACAGCGTGGGACACTGTAGCGTGGGACGCTGTAGCGTGGGGTCACTGTGACGCCACTCACAATTCTCGAAGACTTTCGACAAATTTCGGCTGGATCCTGCTAGTACCTGTGTCTGGATGCTCAAAAGTGCAGACACGACATCAGGATAACTCGTTGAGAGACGGATGCTTCTTGTGTACCTGGAGACCTGGAGAGAGTTCCGGGGGTCAACGCCCCCGCGGCCCGGTCTGTGACCAGGCCTCCTGGTGGATCAGAGCCTGATCTACCAGGCTGTTGCTGCTGGCTGCACGCAAACCAACGTACGAGCCACAGCCCGGCTGATCCGGAACTGACTTTAGGTGCTTGTCCAGTGCCAGCTTGAAGACTGCCAGGGGTCTGTTGGTAATCCCCCTTATGTGTGCTGGGAGGCAGTTGAACAGTCTCGGGCCCCTGACACTTATTGTATGGTCTCTTAACGTGCTAGTGACACCCCTGCTTTTCATTGGGGGGATGGTGCATCGTCTGCCAAGTCTTTTGCTTTCGTAGTGAGTGATTTTCGTGTTCAAGTTCGGTACTAGTCCCTCTAGGATTTTCCAGGTGTATATAATCATGTATCTCTCCCTCCTGCGCTCCAGGGAATACAGGTTTAGGAACCTCAAGCGCTCCCAATAATTGAGGTGTTTTATCTCCGTTATGTGCGCCGTGAAAGTTCTCTGTACATTTTCTAGGTCGGCAATTTTACCTGCCTTGAAAGGTGCTGTTAGTGTGCAGCAATATTCCAGCCTAGATAGAACAAGTGACCTGAAGAGTGTCATCATGGGCTTGGCCTCCCTAGTTTTGAAGGTTCTCATTATCCATCCTGTCATTTTTCTAGCAGATGCGATTGACACAATGTTATGGTCCTTGAAGGTGAGATCCTCCGACATGATCACTCCCAGGTCTTTGACGTTGGTGTTTCGCTCTATTTTGTGGCCAGAATTTGTTTTGTACTCTGATGAAGATTAAATTTCCTCATGTTTACCATATCTGAGTAACTGAAATTTCTCATCGTTGAACTTCATATTGTTTTCTGCAGCCCACTGAAAGATTTGGTTGATGTCCGCCTGGAGCTTTGCAGTGTCTGCAATGGAAGACACTGTCATGCAGATTCGGGTGTCATCTGCAAAGGAAGACACGGTGCTGTGGCTGACATCCTTGTCTATGTCGGATATGAGGATGAGGAACAAGATGGGAGCGAGTACTGTGCCTTGTGGAACAGAGCTTTTCACCGTAGCTGCCTCGGACTTTACTCTGTTGACGACTACTCTCTGTGCTCTGTTAGTGAGGAAATTATAGATCCAACGACCGACTTTTCCTGTTATTCCTTTAGCACGCATTTTGTGCGCTATTACGCCATGGTCACACTTGTCGAAGGCTTTTGCAAAGTCTGTATACATTACATCTGCATTCTTTTTGTCTTCTAGTGCATTTAGGACCTTGTCGTAGTGATCCAATAGTTGAGACAGACAGGAGCGACCTGTTCTAAACCCATGTTGCCCTGGGTTGTGTAACTGATGGGTTTCTAGATGGGTGGTGATCTTGCTTCTTAGGACCCTTTCAAAGATTTTTATGATATGGGATGTTAGTGCTATTGGTCTGTAGTTCTTTGCTGTTGCTTTACTGCCCCCTCTGTGGAGTGGGGCTATGTCTGTTGTTTTTAGTAACTGTGGGACGACCCCCGTGTCCATGCTCCTTCTCCATAGGATGGAAAAGGCTCGTGATAGGGGCTTCTTGCAGTTCTTGATGAACACAGAGTTCCATGAGTCTGGCCCTGGGGCAGAGTGCATGGGCATGTCATTTATCAACTGTTCGAAGTCATTTGGCGTCAGAATAACATCGGATAGGCTTGTGTTAATCAAATTTTGTGGCTCTCTCATAAAAAATTCATTTTGATCTTCGACTCTCAGTCTGGTTAGCGGCTTGATGAAGTGATGAAGTGAAGATGACTTCATACCTCTGCCTCCCATTGGCATACTGAAGTGGCAAGGCCTATAGGTGGCAGCACCTGAGTGGCGCGAAATATGAACTAAGCTGGCAGACAGCATGGGCTGTCTGCGCAGACAGTACAGGCTGTCTACACATTATTGAGAGGGAAGCAGCATTATTGAGATTGAAGTAGCATTATTGAGAGTGAAGCAGCATTACTGAGAGTGAAGCAGCATTATTGAGAGTGAAGCAGCATTATTTAGAGTGAAGCAGCATTACTGAGAGTGAAGCAGCATTATTGAGAGTGAAGCAGCATTACTGAGAGTGAGGCAGCATTATTGAGAGTGAAGCAGCATTATTGAGATTGAAGCAGCATTACTGAGGGTGAAGCAGCATTATTGAGAGTGAAGCAGCATTATTGAGAGTGAAGCAGCATTATTGAGAGCGAAGCAGCATTATTGAGAGCGAAGCAGCATTATTGAGAGCGAAGCAGCATTATTGAGAGTGAAGCAGCATTGAGAGTGAAGCAGCATTATTGAGAGTGAAGCAGCATTATTGAGAGTGAAGCAACATTATTGAGAGTGAAGCAGCATTATTGAGAGTGAAGCAGCATTATTGAGAGTGAAGCAGCATTATTGAGATTGAAGCAGCATTACTGAGAGTGAAGCAGCATTATTGAGAGTGAAGCAGCATTATTGAGAGTGAAGCAGCATTGAGAGTGAAGCAGCATTATTGAGAGTGAAGCAGCATTATTGAGAGTGAAGCAGCATTACTGAGAGTGAAGCAGCATTACTGAGAGTGAAGCAGCATTATTGAGAGTGAAGCAGCATTATTGAGAGTGAAGCAGCGTTATTGAGAGTGAAGCAGCATTACTGAGAGTGAAGCAGCATTACTGAGAGTGAAGCAGCATTATTGAGAGTGAAGCAGCATTACTGAGAGTGAAGCAGCATTACTGAGAGTGAAGCAGCATTACTGAGAGTGAAGCAGCATTACTGAGAGTGAAGCAGCATTATTGAGAGTGAAGCAGCATTATTGAGAGTGAAGCAGCATTATTGAGAATGAAGCAGCATTATTGAGAGTGAAGCAGCATTATTGAGAACGAAGCAGCATTATTGAGAGTGAAGCAGCATTATTGAGAGTGAAGCAGCATTACTCAGAGTGAAGCAGCATTATTGAGAGTGAAGCAGCATTATTGAGAGTGAAGCAGCATTATTGAGAGTGATGCAGCATTATTGAGAGTGATGCAGCATTATTGAGAGTGAAGCAGCATTATTGAGAATGAAGCAGCATTATTGAGAGTGAAGCAGCATTATTGAGAGCGAAGCAGCATTACTCAGAGTGAAGCAGCATTATTGAGAGTGAAGCAGCATTATTGAGAGTGAAGCAGCATTATTGAGAGTGAAGCAGCATTACTCAGAGTGAAGCAGCATTACTGAGAGTGAAGCAGCATTATTGAGAGTGAAGCAGCATTATTGAGAGTGAAGCAGCATTACTGAGAGTGAAGCAGCATTATTGAGAGTGAAGCAGCATTATTGAGAGTGAAGCAGCATTACTGAGAGTGAAGCAGCATTACTGAGAGTGAAGCAGCATTACTGAGAGTGAAGCAGCATTATTGAGAGTGAAGTAGCATTATTGAGAGTGAAGCAGCATTATTGAGAGTGAAGCAGCATTACTGAGAGTGAAGCAGCATTACTGAGAGTGAAGCAGCATTATTGAGAGTGAAGCAGCATTATTGAGAGTGAAGCAGCATTACTGAGAGTGAAGCAGCATTACTGAGAGTGAAGCAGCATTATTGAGAGTGAAGCAGCATTATTGAGAGTGAAGCAGCATTATTGAGAGCGAAGCAGCATTATTGAGAGCGAAGCAGCATTATTGAGAGTGAAGCAGCATTACTCAGAGTGAAGCAGCATTACTGAGAGTGATGCAGCATTATTGAGAATGAAGCAGCATTATTGAGAGTGAAGCAGCATTATTGAGAATGAAGCAGCATTATTGAGAGTGAAGCAGCATTATTGAGAGTGAAGCAGCATTATTGAGAGTGAAGAAGCATTATTGAGAGTGAAGCAGCATTATTGAGAGTGAAGCAGCATTATTGAGAGTGAAGCAGCATTATTGAGAGTGAAGCAGCATTATTGAGAGTGAAGCAGCATTACTGAGAGTGAAGCAGCATTATTGAGAGTGAAGCAGCATTATTGAGAATGAAGCAGCATTATTGAGAATGAAGCAGCATTATTGAGAGTGAAGCAGCATTATTGAGAGTGAAGCAGCATTACTCAGAGTGAAGCAGCATTATTGAGAGTGAAGCAGCATTATTGAGAATGAAGCAGCATTATTGAGAGTGAAGCAGCATTATTGAGAGTGAAGCAGCATTACTCAGAGTGAAGCAGCATTATTGAGAGTGAAGCAGCATTATTGAGAGTGAAGCAGCATTATTGAGAGTGAAGCAGCATTACTCAGAGTGAAGCAGCATTTTTGAGAGTGAAGAAGCATTATTGAGAATGAAGCAGCATTATTGAGAGTGAAGCAGCATTATTGAGAGTGAAGCAGCATTACTCAGAGTGAAGCAGCATTATTGAGAGTGAAGCAGCATTATTGAGAGTGAAGCAGCATTATTGAGAGTGAAGCAGCATTATTGAGAATGAAGCAGCATTATTGAGAGTGAAGCAGCATTATTGAGAATGAAGCAGCATTATTGAGAGTGAAGCAGCATTATTGAGAGTGAAGCAGCATTACTCAGAGTGAAGCAGCATTATTGAGAGTGATGCTGCATTATTGAGAGTGAAGCAGCATTATTGAGAGTGAAGCAGCATTATTGAGAGTGAAGCAGCATTATTGAGAGTGATGCAGCATTATTGAGAATGAAGCAGAATTATTGAGAATGAAGCAGCATTATTGAGAGTGAAGCAGTATTATTGAGAGTGATGCAGCATTATTGAGAATGAAGCAGAATTATTGAGAATGAAGCAGCATTATTGAGAGTGAAGCAGCATTATTGAGAGTGAAGCAGCATTACTCAGAGTGAAGCAGCATTATTGAGAGTGAAGCAGCATTATTGAGAATGAAGCAGCATTATTGAGAGTGAAGCAGCATTATTGAGAGTGAAGCAGCATTACTCAGAGTGAAGCAGCATTATTGAGAGTGATGCTGCATTATTGAGAGTGAAGCAGCATTATTGAGAGTGAAGCAGCATTATTGAGAGTGAAGCAGCATTATTGAGAGTGATGCAGCATTATTGAGAATGAAGCAGAATTATTGAGAATGAAGCAGCATTATTGAGAGTGAAGCAGCATTATTGAGAGTGATGCAGCATTATTGAGAATGAAGCAGAATTATTGAGAATGAAGCAGCATTATTGAGAGTGAAGCAGCATTATTGAGAGTGAAGCAGCATTATTCAGAGTGAAGCAGCATTATTCAGAGTGAAGCAGCATTATTGAGAATGAAGCAGCATTATTGAGAGTGAAGCAGCATTATTGAGAGTGAAGCAGCGTTACTCAGAGTGAAGCAGCATTATTGAGAGTGATGCTGCATTATTGAGAGTGAAGCAGCATTATTGAGAGTGAAGCAGCATTATTGAGAGTGAAGCAGCATTATTGAGAGTGATGCAGCATTATTGAGAATGAAGCAGAATTATTGAGAATGAAGCAGCATTATTGAGAGTGAAGCAGCATTATTGAGAGTGATGCAGCATTATTGAGAATGAAGCAGAATTATTGAGAATGAAGAAGCATTATTGAGAGTGAAGCAGCATTATTGAGAGTGAAGCAGCATTACTCAGAGTGAAGCAGCGTTATTGAGAGTGAAGCAGCATTATTGAGAGTGAAACAGCATTATTGAGAGTGAAGCAGCATTATTGAGAGTGAAGCAGCATTATTGAGAGTGAAGCAGCATTATTGAGAGTGAAGCAGCATTATTGAGAGTGAAGCAGCATTATTGAGAGTGAAGCAGCATTATTGAGAGTGAAGCAGCATTATTGAGAGTGAAGCAGCATTATTGAGAGTGAAGCAGCATTATTGAGAGTGAAGCAGCATTACTCAGAGTGAAGCAGCATTATTGAGAGTGAAGCAGCATTACTCAGAGTGAAGCAGCATTATTGAGAGTGAAGCAGCATTATTGAGAGTGAAGCAGCATTATTGAGAGTGAAGCAGCATTATTGAGAGTGAAGCAGCATTATTGAGAGTGAAGCAGCATTATTGAGAGTGAAGCAGCATTATTGAGAGTGAAGCAGCATTATTGAGAGTGAAGCAGCATTATTGAGAGTGAAGCAGCATTATTGAGAGTGAAGCAGCATTATTGAGAGTGAAGCAGCATTATTGAGAGTGAAGCAGCATTATTGAGAGTGAAGCAGCATTATTGAGAGTGAAGCAGCATTATTGAGAGTGAAGCAGCATTATTGAGAGTGAAGCAGCATTACTGAGAGTGAAGCAGCATTATTGAGAGTGAAGCAGCATTACTGAGAGTGAAGCAGCATTATTGAGAGTGAAGCAGCATTATTGAGAGTGAAGCAGCATTATTGAGAGTGAAGCAGCATTACTGAGAGTGAAGCAGCATTATTGAGAGTGAAGCAGCATTATTGAGAGTGAAGCAGCATTACTGAGAGTGAAGCAGCATTATTGAGAGTGAAGCAGCATTATTGAGAGTGAAGCAGCATTATTGAGAGTGAAGCAGCATTATTGAGAGTGAAGCAGCATTACTGAGAGTGAAGCAGCATTACTGAGAGTGAAGCAGCATTATTGAGAGTGAAGCAGCATTATTGAGAGTGAAGCAGCATTACTGAGAGTGAAGCAGCATTATTGAGAGTGAAGCAGCATTACTGAGAGTGAAGCAGCATTACTGAGAGTGAAGCAGCATTATTGAGAGTGAAGCAGCATTATTGAGAGTGAAGCAGCATTATTGAGAGTGAAGCAGCATTACTGAGAGTGAAGCAGCATTACTGAGAGTGAAGCAGCATTATTGAGAGTGAAGCAGCATTATTGAGAGTGAAGCAGCATTACTGAGAGTGAAGCAGCATTACTGAGAGTGAAGCAGCATTTCTGAGAGTGAAGCAGCATTATTGAGAGTGAAGCAGCATTATTGAGAGTGAAGCAGCATTATTGAGAGTGAAGCAGCATTATTGAGAGTGAAGCAGCATTATTGAGAGTGAAGCAGCATTATTGAGAGTGAAGCAGCATTATTGAGAGTGAAGCAGCATTATTGAGAGTGAAGCAGCATTACTGAGAGTGAAGCAGCATTACTGAGAGTGAAGCAGCATTACTGAGAGTGAAGCAGCATTATTGAGAGTGAAGCAGCATTATTGAGAGTGAAGCAGCATTACTGAGAGTGAAGCAGCATTATTGAGACCGAAGCAGCATTATTGAGAGTGAATCAGCATTACTGAGAGTGAAGCAGCATTACTGAGAGTGAAGCAGCATTACTGAGAGTGAAGCAGCATTATTGAGAGTGAAGCAGCATTATTGAGAGTGAAGCAGCATTATTGAGAGTGAAGCAGCATTATTGAGAGTGAAGCAGCATTATTGAGAGTGAAGCAGCATTATTGAGAGTGAAGCAGCATTACTGAGAGTGAAGCAGCATTACTGAGAGTGAAGCAGCATTATTGAGAGTGAAGCAGCATTACTGAGAGTGAAGCAGCATTACTGAGAGTGAAGCAGCATTATTGAGAGTGAAGCAGCATTACTGAGAGTGAAGCAGCATTAAGACACAGTGCAGATACACAATCATTATAACAGACAAATTATTAAATATGTTGAAAAATAGAAACACAGTAACAACTTGATGCTAAAAACCATCGCATAACAGAGCATACTACAGCATACTACAGCATACTACAGCATACTACAGCATACTACAGCATACTACAGCATACTACAGCATACTACAGCATACTACAACATACTACAACATACTACAACATACAACATACTACAGCATACTACAACATACTACAACATACTAAAATATACTACAACATACTAAAATATACTACAACATACTACAACATACTAAAATATACTACAACATACTAAAATATACTACAACATACTACAACATACTAAAATATACTACAACATACTAAAATATACTACAACATACTACAACATACTAAAATATACTACAACATACTACAACATACTAAAATATACTACAACATACTACAACATACTAAAATATACTACAACATACTACAACATACTAAAATATACTACAACATAATTAATGATTTTGTAATCAATCTACGTCGTTAGAGAGTACTTGTTGTAGAAGCTGAGAAACACTGTTGCTGTAAATGTTTTATAAACATTTGTAATTGACAAAACTCTTTAGATAAAAGCAGGGATATATATATATATATATATATATATATATATATATATATATATATATATATATATATATATATATATATATATATATATATATATATATATATATATATATATATATAGATATATATATATATATATATATATAGATATATATATATATAAGAACATAAGAACATAAGAACGAAGGAACACTGCAGAAGGCCTACTGGCCCATGCGAGGCAGGTCCAAGTCCCTACCGGCTTAAGCCAATGCACCCAACCTAGTCAGGTCAGGTCACATTGACTTAAGGGAGGAACACGGCAACCGACCTGTTAGCACAAGCTATCAGGTCCAACTCACACCCACCCACATCTACTCATGTATTTATCCAACCTATTTTTAAAGCTACACAACGTTCTGGCCTCTATAACGGTACTTGGGAGTTTGTTCCACTCATCCACAACTCTATTACCAAACCAGTACTTTCCTATATCCCTCCTGAATCTGAATTTTTCCAACTTAAAACCATTGCTGCGAGTCCTGTCTAGGCTAGATATTTTCAGCACACTATTTACATCCCCTTTATTTATTCCTGTCTTCCACTTATAAACCTCAATCATATCCCCCCTAATTCTACGTCTTTCTAGAGAGTGCAGTTTCAGGGCCCTTAGTCTATCCTCATAGGGAAGGTTTCTGATACATGGGATCATCTTTGTCATCCTCCTTTGTACATTTTCCAGAGAATTTATATCCATTCTGTAATACGGTGACCAAAACTGTGCAGCATAATCTAAATGAGGCCTAACCAAGGATGTATAGAGTTGAAGAACAACCTGAGGACTCCTATTATTTATGCTTCTTGATATGAAGCCAAGGATTCTATTAGCTTTATTGCGAACACTTATGCACTGTTGTCTTGGTTTCAGATTACTGCTAACCAGAACTCCTAAATCTTTTTCGCAATCCGTAATATTAAGATCTACATTATTTAGTTTATATGTGGCATGGTTATTGTCCTGTCCAACATTTAGAACTTTGCATTTGTCTATATTAAACTGCATCTGCCACTTCTCCGACCACTGCATCAGTCTATTCAAATCCTCCTGGAGTGCTCGAATGTCCTCGTCAGAATGAATTCGACGGCCTATTTTGGTGTCATCGGCAAACTTGCCGATGTCGCTCTTTATGCCCTCATCTATGTCGTTTATGTAGATTGTGAACAGCAGGGGGCCCAACACTGACCCCTGTGGAACACCGCTCGTGACGCTTCCCCACTCTGATTTCTCCCCATTTATGCAAACTCTCTGCTGCCTATTTGTCAACCATGCCTCTATCCAGGAAAAAATTTCTCCTCCTATTCCATGTGCTTTAATTTTCCTCAATAGTCTCTGATGTGGGACCCTGTCAAAAGCCTTACTGAAGTCCATATACACAATATCATATTCATTACCATGATCTACCTCCTCAAATACCTTAGTGAAAAAAGTTAATAAATTCGTAAGGCAGGAACGCCCCTTTGTAAAACCATGCTGAGATTCGTTGATTAATTTATGCTTTTCAAGGTGGCTACGAACTGCCTCGGCAATTATTGATTCCATAAATTTTCCCACTATGGAGGTTAGGCTTATTGGTCTATAGTTCGAAGCTAAGGACCTGTCACCTGTTTTGAAAATAGGTATCACATTTGCCATTTTCCACTTATCTGGCACCATGCCAGTTTGTAGTGATATGTTGAAAAGATTAGCCAAAGGTGTGCTAAGCTCCTCTTTACATTCCTTTAGAACCCTTGCATACAGTTCATCAGGGCCTGGGGATTTGTTAGGTTTTAATTTATCTATTTGCCTAAGGACCATGTCACTTGTGACCCTAATAGTGCACAGTTTATTATCGTCCTGTTCTACATAATTTATCATTACTGGAATATCGCTGGTATCCTCCTGTGTAAAAACTGAGAGGAAGTATGTGTTAAAAATTCTACACATTTCCTTATCACTGTCAGTGAGCTGACCCGAGGAACTTTTGAGTGGGCCTATCTTGTCCCTGATCTTACTTCTGTATACCTGAAAGAATCCTTTTGGGTTAGTCTTCGATTCTCTTGCAACTTTAACCTCATAATCTCTATTTGCTTTTCTAATTCCCTTTTTTATTTCTCTCTTTAACTGAATATATCGATTTCTTAATTGCCCCTCTCCTCTTTTGATTTGCCTATATATGCCTCTCTTTTGACCAATCAGATATTTTAATCTATTGTTCATCCATTTAGGATCATTTTTGTTTGATCTGATTTCCCTATTTGGAACATAATTTGACTGAGCAGCTAGAACTATGCCCTGGAAAGCATCATATCGGCAACCATCACCACCTACCTGACCCCTAGTCAGGTCATTCCAGTTCAGCCCACCTAAGTAATTTTTCAGTCCTATGAAATCAGCCAAGCGAAAGTCAGGGACGGAGACTTGATTGCCATTATTAGGGGAATTCCATGATATGTTAAAACTGAGTGATTTGTGATCACTCTCCCCAAGCTCATCATTAACCTCAAGATTATTAATTAGTGTTTCCCTACTGGCAAGAACCAAGTCAAGGAGGTTATTTCCCCTAGTTGGCTCTGTCACAAACTGTTTTAAAAAACAATCCTGGATCGTATCAAGAAAGTCACCCGACTCTAAATTTCCTGTCAAATTGCTCCAGTCAATCTGTCTATAGTTGAAATCTCCCATTAGCACAACATTTTCGTATGTAGATGCCTTACGAATTTCGTCCCATAGAAGTTTACTGCACTCCCTATCAAGATTTGGGGCCCTGTAAATCACACCCAAAATTAGTTTTTCTCGGCCCTCGAGAAGCTGTAACCAAACAGATTCAGTGGCTGACGCTTCTAATTTAATATCTTGTCTAACACAACAATTTAAATTGTCTCTGACATACATCGCTACTCCACCACCTTTCCTGTTGACCCTGTCAGTGTGGAATAATTTATAGCCTTGTATGTGACATTCAGAGGGCATCTCTCTATCTTTCAGATTGAGCCAGGTCTCTGTTATAGCAATAATATCTATGTTTCCTGCACTTGCAATTAATCTTAGCTCATCTATCTTATTTCTAACACTCCTGCTATTAGTATAGTAAACCTTAAGGGAGCTAGTCCCTTGCTGCCCTCTGCTGTCCCCCTTTGTTTGCTGACCTGTTCTATTGTCTTTATTTATAACTTCATGCTGAATGCCTTTTATACATTTACTGTTTCCAACCCTAGTGTTGCAACCTGCTTGTTTCCCACACACACCCATACCTCTATCTTCCATCAGTTTAAAATCATAGGCATTTCACCAATGGCCTTCTCAATCGAGTCTGCAAGTGCTACCACCCCTGCCCCAGAGAGATGAACCCCATCCCTTGCATACATATCATGTTTGCCATAAAAGTTGTTCCAGTTGTCAATGAATGGGATTGCAAGTTCCTTGCAGTATCTGTCTAGCCAGCAATTTACACCAATTGCCCTAGACAACCATTCATTTCCTACTCCCCTTCTAGGCAAGATGCTACATATGATTGGGATCCCTCCCTTAGACTTAATGAAATCTATAGCTGACCTGTACTTATCTAGCAGCTCTTCTCTCCTACCCTTCCCAATATCATTTCCACCAGCACTGAGACAGATAATGGGCTTGTTCCCATTACCTGACATGATATTATCCAGTCTGTTGACAATGTCCCCAACACCAGCTCCAGGGAAGCACACTCTATCTCTCATCTTCTTATTCCTATTACAAAAAGCACGATCAACATATCTTACCTGAGAGTCACCAACCACAAGAATGCGCTTACCTTCATTAGCAGGGGCAGTAGTACCCTTACCTTCACTGGCCACTGAAGTACATTCATCCTGGAGAACAGAGAAGCGATTTCCTACCTTCAGATCTGCACTCTTAACTTTCCTTACTCTGATGCGCCTCCCATTACTGTGAACAACTCGCCACTTGTAGCAGGTGCTGGGCTGCACCTCACTGCTGGTAGCCGTTGCTACCACCCCACCTACAGCCTCCTCACAGTGAGAGACAGACTGCACCTCACTGCTAGAAGCCTCATTCCCCACATCTCCAACCACCTCACACTCTCTCCCAGGCCCATTGAGGTGGACCTTCAGCCTCCTAATCTCCTCCTGGAGAAGCAAGACCTCCTCCTTCAACTCTCCAACCTCAGCTTTTAAAACACTGTAGAAGCAAGCCATGCTTTGTAACCGTCCACGCTAATCCCCAAGCAGCTCAGGGTCTGTGACCTCACGTGACGACTGACCACTGGACAATGCTTTAAGGACCAGCGATGATAGGTCAACTACTGAATTTAGTATTAGCAATATATTTCCATGAGTCGTCATTATTAATTGAAAATAAATCATATCAGCAATTATGTGTTGATAGTGAGTGGAATAACCATTTAAATTTGTTTAATCCGAGGAAGGAGAAGTTCAAGGAAGAATATTACAGAGCTTGTGAGATGCCCAGCCATCAGGATAACAAACATTCCCTGAAATACAAAAATATTATTGAAACGATGACCTAAACATATAAACATTACGTAATATTCAAACACTGACATAAACATTACATAATATTATTCAAACACTGACATAAACGTAAACATTACATAGTACAGAAATATTATTCAAACATAGACCTAAATATCAACATTACTTAAGAAACAAACTATACTATGGGTGGGGTTAGAACTCGCGGTCAGAGTCATAACAATCCAGACCGAAGCTTTAGCGTTAAGAAATATTTTTCTAACATTTACCTCTAAATATTACTTATACAGAAATATTCAAACACTAACCTTAACATATAAACATTATTTAATACATATATATTATTTCAACACTGACCTATACATAAACATTACAAAACTGTTTATATTCCCCAAGACTATATAATTGTTTTTTAAAGCGGGTGTCTATAGGAAGAAACTTTACAAAAACATTAATTACCCAGACGTTAATGATGGATAATGAAGAATTAACTGTAATCTTGTTAGAAGACCGGAAACATATATTGGCGTTTTTTCTGTCTTCTTTCAACCACTGCATGAAGACTCCGGCTTCATTCATTGGTAATATTCTGAAGAATAAACGAACAAACTTCTGTAGTCAGATTAAATGATGAATGGGTAAATAAATGTGTTAGTGTGGATGTGTACGCATGTGTGTGTGTACTCACCTAATTGTGGTTGTAGGGATTGAATCATGGCTCCTGGACCCGGCTCTTCACTGGTCGCCACTAGGTCCACTCCCTGCTCTATGAGCTTTATCATACCTCTTCTTAAAGATATGTATGGTATCTGCCTGCACTACCTCACTTTCCAGACTATTCCACTTTCTAACAACTCTATGACTAAAATAATACTTCCTAACATTCCTGTGACTCATCTGAGTCTTCAACTTCCAACTGTGACCCCTTGTTGTTGTGTCCCATCTCTGCAACATCCTGTCTCTGTCCACCTTTTCGATTCCTCTCAGTATTTTATATGTCGTTATCGTGTCTGCCCTGTCCCTCCAGTGTCGTCAGGTCGAGTTACCTTAACCTCTCCTCGTAGGAGAGGCATCTGGTAATGCCTCTGTGATTCTTTCGTGCCACTCTTCCTACTGATTCGTTATACAGTCAGGGTTGGTTTGCCACACCTTTAGTTTCTTCTTCAACATAGTTTTCTGGGGAGGGGGTTGTCCTGGCAGGGTTCTATGTGATTCTACTGCTTAGTGGGGGATGGAGGTTGTGTGTGTGTGTGTGTGTGTGTGTGTGTGTGTGTGTGTGTGTGTGTGTGTGTGTGTGTATGTGTTTGGCTGCAGGGTTCTGAGTGTGGTTCTGTGGGTGTTTGTACACTCTGCTCTACTCAGCTCTGGTTGTTTTCTACTGACTCTAACCTTGGCTCTTTTTCTTGTCTCTTTCGTCTCTCTGTCCTCTCAGCTGCTGTCATTCTGTCCCCGTTCGGTCGCGGTCTAGGAACACCCTCCGGAACATTGTTGATTCCTTTAGCTGTGGTTTCTCCTGCAGGATCCTCTCCCACACCGTTTCTGCCTTGAAAATCAGTGGGACTGGCTATCTCTTTTTCAAGTACTCCCCTATTCTCTGAAAATTTATTAGCTCAGACATGACCTCCTATCCTGTTTGATAATTTTTCAATCTCTTCTTTGTCTTTCTGCTGTCTTTCATCATACATTTTCCCTTTGCTCTCCTGAAACACGTGCATGAAGATTGACCTCTCCCTGTCCTACTCCCACTGCTTTTCCCTCCATCTCCGGGTCACGTTTATACATAGCCGTGCATGTGTGCTTGTTTACTTGCACTCACCTAATGGCACTCACTTAATTGTTGCTACAGGGGTCGAGACTCAGCTCCTGGCTCTGCCTCTTCACTGAGTGATACTAGGTCCTCTCTCTCCCTGCTCCATGAGCTTTATCATTCCTCATCTTAAAGCTATGTATGGTTCCTGCCTCCACTACCTCACTTGCTAGACTATTCCACTTCCTGACTACTCTGTGACTGAAGAAATACTTACTAACATCTCTTTGACTCATCTGGGTTTTCAACTTCCAATTGTGACCCCTTATTTCTGTGTCCCATCTCTAGAACATCCTGTCTCTGTCCACCTTGTCTATTCCACGCAGTATTTTGTATGTCGTTATCATGTCTCCCCTAACCCTCCTGTCCTCCAGTGTTGTCAGACCGATTTCCCTTAACCTTTCTTAGTAGGACATTACCCTTAGCTCTGGAACTAACCTTATCAAAAACCTTTGCACTTTCTATAATTTCTTGACGTGCTTGATCAAGTGTGGGTTCCAAACAGAGGCTGCATACTCCATTATGGGCCTGACGTACACGGTGTACAGTGTCTTGAATGATTCCTTACTAAGGTATCAGAACACTATTCTCAGGTTTGTAAGGCACCCATAGGCTGCAGCAGTTATCTGGTCGATTTGTGCTTCTGCAGACGTGCTCGGTGTTATACTCACCCCAAGATCTTTCTCCTTGAGTGAGGTTTGCAGTCTTTGGCCACCTAGCCTATACTCCGTCTGCGGACTTCTTTGCCATTCCCCGATCTTCATGACTTTGCATATCGCGGGGTTAAATTCGAGAAGCCAATTGCTGGACCAGGTTTCCAGACTGTTCAGGTCTCTTTGAAGTCCTATGTGATCCTCATCTGATTTAAATCTCCTCATTAACTTCACATCATCTGCGAACAGGGACACTTTTGAGTTTAAACCTTCTGTCATGTCGTTCACATATACCAAAAATAGCACTGGTCCTAGGGCTGACCCCTGTGGGACCCCGCTCGTCACAGGTGCCCACTGTGATACTTCATCACGTACCATGACTCGTCGTTGCCTCCTTGTCAGGTATTCTCTGATACATTGCAGTGCCCTTCCTGTTATATGCGCCTGATCCTCTAGCTTCTGCACTAATCTCCTGTGAGGAACTGTGTCAAAGGCCTTCTTGCAGTCCAAGAAGATGCAATCAACCCACCTCTCTTTCTCGTGTCTTACTTCTGTTATTTTATCATAAAACTCCAGTATGTTTGTGACACAGGATTTGCCATCCATAAATCCCTGCTTGTTGGAGTTTATACTTTTGTTCCGTTCCAGGTGCTCCATCACTCTCTTCCTGATAATCTTCTCCATAACTTTGCACACTATACACAGGTCTATAGTTTAGTGCCTCTTTCCTGTCTCTTTTTTTAAAAATGGGAACTACATTTGCCGTCTTCCATACCTCAGGTAGTTGCCCAGTTTCAAAGGATTTGTTGAAGATTGTGGTTAGTGGCACACATAGCATTTCTATTCCCTCTCTAAGGACGCGTGTGTGTGCTCCTGTGTGCATTTATGTGCATGTGTGGTCAGAACTAATCTTACTCATTTCCTTGAGTACATCTCTCAGTCCTTCGACCTACCAATAATTTTTCTTTCTGCTTCTACAAGTACCTGTATGAGTATGAGTGAACATGCATGTGTGTGTGAGGCACTTCGTATGTACACTGTCTTTGTCTATGTTAAATTACTCTGTCAGTTCAGGAAAACTTTTTGTTCTGCATTTTTATTGTCCTAGGTTCTAGCTCCTACAAGGCCTGAAAACACTTGTTAAGACATGCGTGCTCACTAGTATGACATGCACGCTCACTAGCATGACATGTGTGTTCACTAGTGTAACATGCGTGCTCAGTAGCATGACATGCGATAATACACTCTTCACTAACTAGCTCCTTACCCTTAATAAGTGCTATTAATTAATAAACAATGATCAGCTGTTCAGATGTAGGATTAGTTGCCCCCCCCCCCAGCAGCCAGTGATGCAGAGCTAGTGTTGGCAACACGACCTTAAAACTACCACAATAAAATGATGACATCATGTTTGGCAGCGGTGTGGCTGTTTGGTTCCCTTCTCCTGTTGTTGAATATTAAAATGGTATAAAATACCGACAGGTTGTTAGGTAAGACACATATGCAACAGTTAGGAATCTTTATTTCGAAACGTTTCGCCTACACAGTAGGCTTCTTCAGTCGAGTACTCGACTGAAGAAGCCTACTGTGTAGGCGAAACGTTTCGAAATAAAGATTCCTAACTGTTGCATATGTGTCTTCTCCTGTTGTTGTTGTACCTCGCTGGTATCCTAGCAGAGTTCTTGTCAGTTTTTTACAATCACTCTCATCCGCTTCCAATATATAACGTCCATACAACCTTCTAATATTTTCGTTTTCGTATGTAGAGTCACCAAGTGTCGTGGTGAATACTTTAGGCCTTTATTATGGCTCACTTGTTTTAGGAAAAATGCCACAAATCCTGAGAATACTGGTTACTTTCCCTTTGATTTCTTTACTTTATTATATACATATTTTTTCTTTCCCCTCATTTTATGTGTGTGTGTGTGTGTGTGTATGTGTGTGTGTGTGTACTTACCTAATTATACTCACCTGACTGTGGCTCCAGAGGTCGATTTATAGCTCCTGGTACCGCCTCTTCACTGGTCACGATTAGGTCTACTTTCTCCCTACTCCATGAGTATTATTATACCTCCTCTGAAGGCTATGTATGGATCCTGCCTCCACTATATAACTCTCTAGATTGTTCCTGACAACTCTACGATTGGATTAGTACTTCCTAACATCCCTGTGGCTCATCCGAGTCTTCAATCTCTAGTTGTGACCCCTTGTTTGTGTGTCCCATCTCTGAAACATCCTGTCCCTATACACCTTGTCTTTATGATGTCCCTTCTGTTTCCTCCTGTCGCTAGGTCGACCTCTCTTAACCTCTTCTCGTAGGACATACCCATTATCTCCCAGACTAGTTTTGTTGCATGACCAGATGTGGGTTCCATACCGGTGGTGCATACTCCAATATGGGCCTGACGTACACGGTGTACAGAGTTTTGAACGATTCCTTACTGAGATGACGAAACGCTGTTCTTAGGTTTGCCAGGCGTCTATATGCTGCAGCAGTTATTTGGTTTATGTGTGCCTCAGGAGATGTGCTCTGTATTATACTCAGAACGAGGCCCTTTTCTTTCAGTGAGGTTTGCCATCTTTGGCACCCTTGCCTGTACTCTGCCTGCGATCTTCTTTGCTCTTTCCCCAACCTTCATGATTTTGCACTTGGTGGGGTTAAACTCCAGGAGCCATTTGCCGAACCATGCTTGCACCCTATCCAGATCCCTTTGTAGTCCTGCCTGATCCTCATCTGATTTAATCTCCTAATTAGCTTCACATCATCTGCAAACCCCGCTTGTTACAGGCACCCACTCTGACACCTATTCACGTACCATGACTCGTTGTTGCCTTCCCGTCAGGTATTTTCTAATCCAGTGTTTAGGCTTTCATGTAATACCTGCCTGAACCTCTAGCTTTTGCACTAATTTACCCGTCACTCTCTCTCTTGCCTTACTGCCATCACCTTGTCATAAAACTCCAGTAGGTTTGTGACACAAGATTTTCCTTCCTGAAAGCCTTGCTAATTGTCATGAATAAGCTCTTTCCATTCTAGGTGCTCCACCACTCTTCTCCTGATGAAAGTTAAGACACATGTGCAACATCTGGGTATCTTTATTGTAGACGTTTCGCCATCCAGTGGCTTTATCAATAAAAATTCCAGGACATAATTTGAAGACAGTAGAACTTTATCCAGAAGATGAGGTTATCAGTCCCTCAGCCTTGGAATTGGTGTGAAGAGCATCGTAGTCGTGGAGGTTCTGGAGCAGAGACAAGGAGCCTTGCGCTTATATACTAACGTCAGGTGGAAAGGGGACGTGCAGCAGACGAGGGCATAGTCACTGGTAGGTGGGATTCCCCAGTGGAAGTAGGTCCTACCCAAAGAGATGGGTTAGTTGTGGTAGTAGTTGTCATAGCCGTTCTACTGTCTTCAAATTATGTCCTAGAATATGTATTGATAAAGCCACTGGATGGCGAAACGTCTACAATAAAGATACCCAGATGTTGCACATGTGTCTTAATTGCATCTTGTCGGTATTGTATACCATTCTTGTACAACTCTTCTCCTGATAACCTTTTCCATGACTTTGCATACTATACATATCAGTGACTCTGGTCTGTGTGAGTGTGCGTGAGTACTCACTCATGGTTATTGTCACCGATTCACAGTTTCTGGCTCTGCTTCTTGCTGGTCACTACTAGTAACACTCTTTCCTGGATCCAAGAGCTTTGTATGTGTGTGTACTTACCTAAGTGCTTACCTAATTGTAGTTGCAAGGGTTGAGTCATAGCTCCGGGCTCTGCCTCTTCACTAGTTGCTACTAGGTCCACTCTCTTCCTGCTCCACGAATTTTATCATACCTCTTCTTAAAGTTGTATATGGTCCTGCCTCCACTACCTCACTTTAGAGACTATTTCAATGCCTGACAACTCTATGACTGAAGGAATGCTTCATAACATCCCTGTGATTCGTCTGAGTTTTCAGCTTCCAACACTTCTTCTCATAGGACATGCCTCATAATCTCATTCCAAACCTTTGCACTTTTCTAATTTCTTGACGTGTTTGAATAGGTGTGTCTTCCAGAGTGGTGCTGCATACTCTAGTATGGGCCAGATGTACACTGTGTGCCGTGTCCTGAATGATTCCTTACTGAAGTGCTAGAATATTATTCGTAGGTTTGATAATTGTCCAAATGCTGCAGCAGTTATTGTTTGTAATCTTTGGTCCCCTAAATTGTTCTCTGTCCCCCCCCCCCTATTTGCCTTTCCCCGATCTTCATGATTTTGCACTTGGTGGGGTTAAACTCGAGGAGCCACTATGTGTGAGAATGTGTGTTTTAACCTATTTATGGGTGCTGGGGTCGAAACTTAGTCCCTGGCTCCGGCTTTTTGATAGTGTACTTACCTAATTGTAGTTGCAGGGGTCGAGACTCAACTTCTCACCCCGCCTTTTCACTGATTGCTACTAGGTCCTCTCTCTCCCTGATCCATGAGCTTTATCATACCTCGTCTTAAAGCTTTGTATAGTTCCAGTTCCCACTACATCACTTGCTAGATTATTCCACCTTCTGACCACTCTATGACTGAAGAAATACTTCCTAACATCCCTTTGACTCATCTGAGTCTTTAACTTCCAATTGTGACCCCTTGTTTCTGTGTTCCATCTCTGGAACATCCTGTCTCTGTCCACCTTATCTATTCCACACCGTATTTTGTATGTCGTTATCATGTCTCCCCTAACCCTCCTGTCCTCCAGTGTCGTCAGGCCGATTTCCCTAAACCTTTCTAGGACATTTTCCTTAGCTCTGCAACTAGCCTTGTTGCAAACCTTTGCACTTTCTCTAATTTCTTGAAGTGCTTGATTAGGTGTGGGTTCCAGTATGGGCCTGACTTACACGATGTACAGTGTCTTGAACGATTCCTTACTAATGTATCGGTTGATGGGTGCTTTCGCAGACGTGCTCGGTGTTATACTCACCCCAAGATCTTTCTCACTGAGTGAGGTTTACAGCTTTTGGCCACCTAGCATATACTCTGTCTGCTGTCTTCTTTGCCCTTCCCTGATCTTCAGGACTTTGCATTTCGCGGGGTTAAATTCGAGGAGCCAGTTATTGGACCTGGTGTCCAGCCTTTCCAGGTCTCTTTGTAATCCTACCTGATCCTCATCTGATTTAATTCTCCTCATTAACTTCACATCATCTGCGAACAGGGACACTTCTGAGTCTATCTCTTCCATCATGTCATTTACATACACCAAAAATATCACTGGTCCTAGGGCTGACCCCTGTGGGACCCCGCTCATCACAGGCACCTACTGTGATACCTCATCACGTACCATGACTCGTTGTTGCCTTCCTGTCAAGTATTCTCTGATCCATTGCAGTGCCCTTCCTGTTATATGTGCCTGATCCTCTAGCTTCTGCACTAACCTCTTTTGAGGAACTGTGTCGATGGCCTTCTTACAGTCCAAGAAATTGCAATCAACCCACCTCTCTCTCGTGTCTTACTTCTGTTACTTTGTCGTAAAACTCCAGAGGGTTTGTGACACAGGACTTGTCTTCCATGAATCCATGGTGGAGCACCGTTCCAGGTGCTCCACCACTCTCGTCCTGATAATTTTCTCCATGACTTTGCATACTATACATGTCATTGAAACTAGTCTATAGTTTAGTGCCTCGTTTCTGTCTCCTTTCTTAAAAATGGGGACTACAATTGCCGTTTTCCACACCTCATGTAGTTGCTCAGTTTCAAGGGATGTGTTGAAGATTGTGGTCAATGGCACACACAGCATCTCTACTCCATCTCTAAGGACCCACGGAGAGCTGTTTTCCGGTCCCACTGCCTTTGAGGCATCAAGGCTACTTAGCAGCTTCTTCACTTCCTCCTCAGTTGTGTGTATTTCATCCAACACTTGTTGGTATAACCGTTATTGGTGTCCCCCTTTGTTGTCTTTCCAGAGTCCTTCGTGTCCCTACTGTAAATACTTCCTTAAATCTCCTGTTGAGCTCCTCACATACGTCTTGATAATTTCTTGGGAGTTCTCCACCTTCTTTCCTCAGCCTGATTACCTGGTGCTTGACTGTTGTCTTTCTCCTAATGTGGTTATACAGCAATTTCGGGTCACACTTGACTTTCGATTATATTCTGTTTTCTTACTGTCACTGGGCCTTCCTCCTTATCTGTGCATACTCGTTTCTAGCTCTGACTAATCTCTTTATTTTCCTGGGTCCTTTGCCTTCTGTACTTTTTCCATCTCTAGTGCACTTAGTTATTGCCTTCCTACACCTTCTGGTAAACCAAAGGTTCGTTTTGGTCTTCCCATTATTTCTGTTGCCCTTGGGAACAAACTTTCCTTTCCCTCCTTGCATTTTGTTGTTACATAGTCCATTATATCGTTTACCGACTTTACTACAAATTCTCTGTCCCACTGAACCTCCTGCAGGAAGTTCCTCATACCTGTGTAGTCTCCCCTGTTATAGTATGGCTTTTCCCATTCAACTCCTGTCACCCTCTCCACTTTTAACTCCACTATGTATTCAAAGCTTAGAACTACGGGATCACTAGCTCCCTGAGGCCTCTCATATGTGATGTTCTCAATGTCCGAGCAGCTTAAGATGAACACGAGGTCCTGTCTCGTTGGTTCATCCTCCCCTCTCTCTCTGGTAGTGTCCCTAACATGTTGGTGCATGAGGTTTTCCAGCACCACATCCATCATCTTGGCTCTCCATGTTTCAGGATCCCCATATGGCTCAAGGTTTTCCCAATCAATCTCCCTATGGTTGAAATTTCTCTGCTCGAGTGAGCCCTTCTGGTCTCCTCAGCTAGTGTGTTTACCATTGCTCTGTTGCTCTCTTCATATTCTTCTCTTGACCTCCTGCAGTTCTGTGGTGGGTTATGCATCACTGCAATGACTATCTTATGTTTCCCAGACCGAATTGTACCTACTATGTAATCCCTTTCTCCAATCTCGTCCATTCCTTCCATTTCCTCAAATTCCTATCGGCTTTTAATAAGCAGTGTAATCCCTCCTCCCCCACTGCTCCTTCTATCTATCCTCAGGATCTGATATCTGGGTGGGAAGATTGCATCTCTTATTGTCTCAGTGAGCTTCATTTCTGTGACTGCCATGTTGTCTGAGGAAGTCTCACTGATTGTTTCATGCCACTCTTCACATTTATTTGTTATTCCATCTGTGTCCATATACCAAACCTTCAACTTCTTTTCTAAAACTGTGGTCCAGAGTGAATGGTGAGGGAGCAGGAACCCAGGCAGGGGCCTATGGGGGCTTGTGGTGGGTGTGGGTTTTGTGATGAGGGGGGTGGGGGCAGAGTGCCTATGGGGGATTGCTGTAGGGGTGGGGACAGAGGGAACAGTGTATGAATTTTGGTTTACATTGTTCAGTTGCATTGGGGTTGTCGTGGTTGAATTCCCTCTGTGGGTGTTTCTAGAGGAGGGTGTGCTTGCTCTTCCACCTGGGTTTGGGTTCCCCAGCTCATCTCTGTTATTGCCTCTTGTTCCTCCTTTTGTCTTTGAACCCTCTCCTTCAGTATCATCATTTCTTCTTGTGTTCTGTCTCGATGAAGGTACACTCTCCAGTTCCCCGGTTTGTCCCTTAGTCATGCTTTCTTCTGCAGGATCCTGTTTCGAGCTGATTCTGCCCTGAAAATCACTTTGACTGGCCGTTTTTTTCCTCTTGCAAACCACCCAATTCTCCAAAAAATTGTCATCTGGGTCATGCTGTCTTCACCTGTTGCTTTCATGATACTTTCAATCATCTTTTTCTTCTCCTGTACTCTTACCTCATACGTTTTCCCTTCAACCTCCTGGAGCCGGTAGACAAAAACTGATCTCTCCCTTCCATCCTCCCACTGTAACTCCTTTTGTATCCCACGAGGTGACTTAGTTCCTTCCAATGAAGCATTCTTTCCTACAGTTTCTTCCCTGGATGATGCCCCTGGGCTCAGTGGTCTGCCTTTCCTGACTAGCTGTTCCTGGCCACTGCAGTTGGGTGTTAGTCTCTGCATATAGCTTAGCTTCTTCATTGTCTGTAGTCCCCTCATTTGTTCTTAATGTGCTCTTCGTCTTGCCCTGGGCCCCACTTGGGTGTAATAGGGCCTTTGCATAAGGTATAGCTCCTTTGCTCCCTATAGGCTCTTTGTGGCTGATATAGAAGTTCACGGTGTCATGACTATAGTATCCTTTGGGACTTTAGGCTGTTTCAGATTTTTTAGTTCCTCTTATAAGCACTGTATCTTAGCTTCTGCTGCTAAGGATTGTAGCTCCCATTTCTTATCCTCTCCACAGGTATTTACCTGGAGTTTACCTGGAGAGAGTTCCGGGGGTCAACGCCCCTGCGGCCCGGTCTGTGACCAGGCCTCCTGGTGGATCAGAGCCTGATCAACCAGGCTGTTACTGCTGGCTGCACGCAAACCAACGTACGAGCCACAGCCCGGCTGGTCAGAAACCGACTTTAGGTGCTTGTCCAGTGCCAGCTTGAAGACTGCCAGGGGTCTGTTGGTAATCCCCCTTATGTGTGCTGGGAGGCAGTTGAACAGTCTCGGGCCCCTGACACTTATTGTATGGTCTCTTAACGTGCTAGTGACACCCCTGCTTTTCATTGGGGGGATGTTGCATCGTCTGCCAAGTCTTCTGCTTTCGTAGTGAGTGATTTTCGTGTGCAAGTTCGGTACTAGTCCCTCTAGGATTTTCCAGGTGTATATAATCATGTATCTCTCCCGCCTGCGTTCCAGGAAATACAGGTTTAGGAACCTCAAGCGCTCCCAGTAATTGAGGTGTTTTATCTCCGTTATGCGCGCCATGAAGGTTCTCTGTACATTTTCTAGGTCAGCAATTTCACCTGCCTTGAAAGGTGCTGTTAGTGTGCAGCAATATTCCAGCCTAGATAGAACAAGTGACCTGAAGAGTGTCATCATGGGCTTGGCCTCCCTAGTTTTGAAGGTTCTCATTATCCATCCTGTCATTTTTCTAGCAGATGCGATTGATACAATGTTATGGTCCTTGAAGGTGAGATCCTCCGACATGATCACTCCCAGGTCTTTGACGTTGGTGTTTCGCTCTATTTTGGGGCCAGAATTTGTTTTGTACTCTGATGAAGATTTAATTTCCTCGTATTTACCATATCTGAGTAATTGAAATTTCTCATCGTTGAACTTCATATTGTTTTCTGCAGCCCACTGAAAGATTTGGTTGATGTCCGCCTGGAGCTTTGCAGTGTCTGCAATGGAAGACACTGTCATTCAGATTCGGGTGTCATCTGCAAAGGAAGACACGGTGCTGTGGCTGACATCCTTGTCTATGTCAGATATGAGGATGAGGAACAAGATGGGAGCGAGTACTGTGCCTTGTGGAACAGGGCTTTTCACCGTAGCTGCCTCGGACTTTACTCTGTTGACGACTACTCTCTGTGTTCTGTTAGTGAGGAAATCATAGATCCATCGACTGACTTTTCCCGTTATTCCTTTAGCACGCATTTTGTGCGCTATTACGCCATGGTCACACTTGTCGAAGGCTTTTGCAAAGTCTGTATATATTACATCTGCATTCTTTTTGTCTTCTAGTGCATTTAGGACCTTGTCGTAGTGATCCAATAGTTGAGACAGACAGGAGCGACCTGTTCTAAACCCATGTTGCCCTGGGTTGTGTAACTGATGGGTTTCTAGATGGGTGGTGATCTTGCTTCTTAGGACCCTTTCAAAGATTTTTATGATATGGGATGTTAGTGCTATCGGTCTGTAGTTCTTTGCTGTTGCTTTACTGCCCCCTTTGTGGAGTGGGGCTATGTCTGTTGTTATAGTAACTGTGGGACGACTCTCTTCCATTTTCTTGCTGAGCTCTTCCAGCTTCCTTCCCCACTCTTCCTCCTTTTTTTTGTGAGCTCTTCCTCCCAATCTTCCCTTCCAGGTTCATACACCAGACCCCTGGTTCTCCGTCCTGCTCTTTGGTATCCCATTTTTTTTTACCACAGACAGAGGAGCTTACGTATTTTCAGGAGTGAGTGTGTGTGTGGAGGTGGGTGTTTGTTGTATGGAAGGAAAGGGGAAGGAGGTAGGGAGGGGGAGAAGGATATAGTGGTAGAGGGGACAGTGGCAGAGGGGAGAGAGGTTAGAGGGTACAAAGAGAGAGGGTGAAAGGAAGTGAAGGATAAGCAGGGGGGTAGAGATAGGATGAGGGAGAAAGAGGGGGAGGAGGAGAGGGAAGATGAAGAGCAAGAGGAAGTGGAAGAGAGAGAGAATATGTATGTGTTTGTGTATGTATGTGTGTATGCGTGTATGTGCATGTGTGTGTACTCACCTAATTGTATTAGCAGGGGTCGAGACTCAGCTCCTCTGTGTGTGTGTGCATGTGTGCATATATGTGTGTATGTTGTGTGTGTATTTATGTATGTGTGTGTGTGTGTGTGTGTGTGTGTGTATGTGCATAGAAGTGGGAGGTGTGCGTGTGTGTGTGTGTGTGGATGTGGAAGGGAGGAGACAGTGGCAGAGGGGGAGAGAGGTGTGGGGAAGGACAGAGGGGTGCAGGGAGAGGGGGGGAAAGGAAGTGAGGGAAAGGCTAGGGGAAGAGGAGGGAGGGAGAAGATGGGGAACGAGAAGGAGGGAAAGGAAGATGAATGGAAGATGAAGAAAATGAGAGGAAAAGAGAGGGAGATAGATAGATAGCTAGATAGTGAGAGGGAGAGAGAGGGGAGAGGGATTGAGGGGGACAAAGTGATTTGTGGTTGCAGGAGTCGAGACTCAGCTCCTAGCCCCTGTGTGTGTTTGGGTGTGGGCGTGAGAGTGGGATCAGCTAAGCTTGCCATTATCCCATATGACAATGATGGTGATGAGTTAAAGGATACCGGTGAATAGAAGGGTCGATGAAGGGACCTTCACCTCACTAAACACAAGCAATATGGGTGCCAATGGCATGCGGGTTTTATAGTGTCACTCTTAAGGTCACCCGCCAGGCCAGGCTTCTCTTCCTTGTATATTCCTCAGCCAAGGTCACACTGATGCTCGCACACTGTCCTGGGTCAGCGAAATCTGCTGCAATACTCGTGCAAATAGTTACTCCATACCTACAGCACTTAACAATTCTATTACACGTACCATAGACTGACAGATGAATTTTCACTCTATGCACAAACAAATCAGCACAAACTTACTATGTTTATAGATGAACCTCTGGCATGTCCCACTTAAAAGCCGTCTCTGGTAGCCAAAGGAGCTACCAGGTACTCTAATGCTTGTTAAATTGTTCTTAACTAAGCCACTAGGTAAAAATTTGCTTTTACCAGCGTTTTACTGGCAATGCAAAGCAATGCAGACACACTGGCTTCATACTGGCTTCCTCGGCAGAACTGGCTTGGACTACCTGGGCTGGCTTGATGGCTTTGCTTTCTTGATGCAGGAAAACACTGGTATGGCAGTAACACTGTAGAATGTTTACGTAGACGTGCTGGGGGTCAGGACATTCGTAACTGCAGGCTACCTTAGCTTCTCCTGGCTGCCTTGGAGTGTTGCTTCCAAGCCGGCTTGAGTATGATTTCTAAACCTGTGTCATCCGCTTGAAGATTTGCTTGTAGCAGGCAAATAGGCACACAAGAGACACATTCGTAAGAAGGGTGAGGGAAAAAAGCTGGAGTGCTGGTAGGAGGACTGTCACGGGCACTTAAGCACTTATGTGGACTGGCAAAATCCGCTGCTAGACCATAAGTAAATAGAGGCGAATGGCTGAGTTCCACATCGAGGAAGGAGGGGAGGCAGGCGAGGGGTAGTGAAGGTGGGCCTTCTAGAGCCACTGCAAACCAACACTTTTGTGTTTCACTAGGTATATCACTAGTCACAGTTCACACATAAGAGTTCCAGCAACAATGCAGTTGTGACCCAACGATATGTGTTGCATGATGAGTTATCAGTCAGGTGAAATAAGCAGTCCTGAGATAGAAAGCCTAGGACCTCACTCAACACACACGTCTTCTTTCCTCACCACTCAGTCCTTACTGTGCTTCACAACAGTTCAAGGAACAACTACTGAAAGTTGATTACTGTCCGAAAGCCTTCCAGCTTCATCCCCAAACATCTTACTGCTTGGTGATTTCAACCTAAGACACACAAAATGGAAGAATGTAGCGTATAATGTTATAGCTGAAACAATCCCTGAAGGCAGCGCAGATGAAAGGTCACAGACATAAGCTACTAAATCTCTGCAATAAACACACCTTAAGTCATCAGACAGTGGAGGCAGCAAGACTGGAAACATGACCTTATCTTTACAAATAATGAAAACCTGGTAAGAAACATAACAATATCAAAAACAACTAATTCTGATTACAATCTAATCGAAGTTCAGAGTTACATGCACAAGGATCCTGATCAGCAGAATGCACGTAGCTGTGAAGGTGTCTTCACCAAATACAACTTTAACAACAAGAACATCCACATGAACCGGGTAAGCAATGTCTTAAATGAAATATGTTGGGATGATATCGTAAATAACTTGGATCCAAACCTTGAAAGAATCATCTTGGCAGCTGAAGGTACCTATTTACTGTCCAGGATGCCCACTGAAATAGTCAACTAACACCCAGGAGCCTATTTACTGCACAAGATGCCACCCAAAACAGTTAACTAAGAGCCTGGTACCTATGTACTGCCAAGGATGCTACACGGAAAAGTCAACTAAGAGCCAGGTACCTTCTTACTTCTCAGGATGCCACCAACAAAAGCCAACTAGCACCTTGGTACCTACTTTCTGCTACGTGAACACTGGCAGCAAGAATATGGTGACTAACACCCATGTACCTACTCATTTTTACACGAACACTAACAGCAGGTGGTAGGTGACTAACACACATTTTCCTGCTTACTGTTATGTGAACATTGACAGCAACTGTAAGGTAACTAACAACTAGGTACCTACTTAGCGCTAGGTCAACAATGACAGCAGGCAAAATGTGACTAACACCCAAGTACCTACTTACTAATATGTGAACAGTGACAGAAGGCGTAAGATGACTAAAACCCAGGTACCTTATTATTGCTAGGTGAACACTAACAGCAGCAGGTATTAGGTGACTGACATCCATGTACATACTTACTGCTTAGTGAATAGTGAGATCAGGTGTAAAGTCCCAGAGTTATCGAACAAACATAACTCATCTGAAAATAATTCTGGACGTCTTGTGACGTTAAAAACAACTTTTGTTAAAAACGGATTAAAACACTTCTCACCTGTTGTTGAAAGCTGGTACAAGAGGACTGTTCTTAGGACCCATCATTGCAATTGTCAGCGGAAGGAGCTCCTCTTTGGACTCATAAAATAAACACTGACCTGTAACATATATGTATGAATGTGTGTGAATATATATATATATATATATATATATATATATATATATATATATATATATATATATATATATATATATATATATATATATATATATATATGTCGTGCCGAATAGGCAGAACTTGCGATCTTGGCTTAATTAGCAACGCTCATCTTGCCATATAGGACAAGTTAAATTTGTGTATGCAATAATTTCGCAAAAATCATTCTAAACCTAACGAAAAAAATATATTTCATTGTGTTTGTTTAGTATTAAATTACTGTAAACGTATTTAAAATATACTTAGTTGGGTTAGGCTAAAATAAATTGCGCTTGTTATAATAAGGTTAGGTAAGTTTTCTAAGATTCTTTTGGTGCAAAATTAAAATTTTTTACATTAACATTATTGAAAAAAATATATCTTTAAACGTATAAGAGAAAATTTTGGAAAAGACTTAATTTTAAATGAGTTCTTGCTAATTGACCAGTTCTACATGTTCGGCACGACCAGGGCTCTGGTGGCCTGGTGGCTAACGCTCTCGCTTCACACGGTGAGGGCCTGGGTTCGATTCCCAGCCAGAGTAGAAACATTGGACGTGTTTCTTTCCACCTGTTGTCTATGTTCCCCATCAGTAAAATGGGTACCTGGGTGTTAGTCGACTGGTGTGGGTCGCATCCTGGGACACTGACCTAAGGAGGCCTGGTCACAGACCGAAAATAACTGTCCACAGTCCTCTATCTCTGGAGCCTCTTTAAGATTTCCCTAAAATGGGACATGGTTCTGTCACTGAACTTGTTCCGGAGATTGTTTGTTTCAGCTTGCTCAAGGTGATATTTTTCAGCAAATACCTTCACCTTATTCCACATTGCACAAATCTCCTTAATGTGTGAAGGATTCACCTCAGCAGCTCCCTCTTCCTCCTCATCTGAAGCAAGTTCTTTTTTTCTTTTCTTTTCTTTTCTCTTCTTCAGGATAGAAGCGATTGTTGATTTGCTTTTGCCATATATTCTGGCAAGCTCCACAAATCGCACACCACTCTCGTATTTTTGTACTATCTGCTTCACTTCTATGGTGTTTGTCACTTTCTTTACCAAAGGGGTGCCACTAGCAAGTTTCTTTGGGCCCATGGTAGCTTATTTCTCATTCGCACTTAATAAACAAGCACCAAACACAATGAATTAATAGTGAAATGTTTGAATGAGCTCACAGGTTAGTGTTCACTCGAGCATAAACAAAGCCAGATTGGCTCACGAAGCCTGCGTGGGGGACTCAAGCAGGCGCGGGCACATGGACAGGTCTGGTACGCGGTACTAAATATGGGGCACAGTACGAAACTCAGTACAAATTTGAGCCGAAAAAAAGCAGTCTAAACTTGAAGTGTAGGATACTCAGAAAGTATGAAACTCAGGGTTCCACTGTATATATATATATATAAATTTTTCCCATCATTACTCACTCCATCGATATCTTGCCAGAGGTGTGTTGACAGTGCAGTTAAAAAACTGCAACATATCTCCACCTCTCCTTCAGAGCGCAGGCACTGTACTTCCCATCTCTTGGACTAAAATCCATCTAACGGGTTTCCTTGAATTCCTTCATAAATGTTACTTTGCTGAGCCTCCAACAGTACGTCAAGTCATATAAACCATTTGCCTCCACTTTCTCTCTCTCTTATCTAACACGCTCACTTACTCTTGCTTGAAGTCAAAGTCCCTCACACACAAATACTCCTTTACTCTCTGTGAGGGAAAAGTTCAACAGATAGGAGTAGCAAGCGAGTATATGGTAACGATAGTTTGATTGCCGGCTGCTTGTTAAGGTAGGGTAAGTCTAGCTCCCGCTATCCCCCCCATTCCCCCCCCCCACCTGAAAGGTGACTTGTGGGGCTCAGAACAAACGGCAATCACTCGACTCACAGCTCCCAGCACAACTGTAAGTACACGCCTGCTCCTATTCTAGTGGACTTATTGGTTGAAAGCTTCACTTTTGACCAATAATAAACTTAGTCCTTTCAGCCTTGATCTCTATGTTAAATGTTTTAATAATCACCACGTCTTTTAGGTATTGTACTTATCATGGAGAGTGATTTCTTAAGCAGTGGGTAACCTGTCTCTCTTTCCAGCTTGGAATGACAGATCAGGTCACCTGCCAACCAACGAAAAGTATTGAAGGAGACAGACTAACGTCCCGAGACATCACATGTTGAATCTACCTGCCTGATTAACTGATAAGCTACAGTAGACCATAACCTCTCATCTTGGTAGTGGTAAAGAATCTGCATTCCTGTTATCTGGACTGACTATTCAAGGCTATAGACTCTGTGAAGAACTGGCCGTTGGGTTGTCACCAACACCTGTGACCCCCCGCACATCATCAGTAACGGCTACAATTGCTACAAGTCAGTGTCATCCTCCACCAGACACCCCAGTATTACTGTATATATAATAGCATTGAATTCAAATGTCATTTTTTCATTTCATTTTTCATTTTTCTTTCAATTAGGATACACATTCATGTTATATTATTTTATATTTTCCATTTCTAAATAATAAAGTGTTTATCTTTGTGAATTATTATTTCTTTTTCTATTCATTAATTTTCCTGAGGAGGAGCCAGCCTTGGTAATACTGTCTGAAGTTGTTACAGGGCTGAGTAAGTCTTCACACTCTCTCCCTCCAACCTTTCCTATGACGACACCTCCCTCGCCTACCACTATACGTTTATACACCTTCACGTTATTCTGTTTTGATCGATTCTCTCTAAATGTTGGCCCCTCAAGGAAGGTTCCTTGATGTTGGTGAGGGGCTCTTGATTTAGGGAATTGGATCTGTGCTCCAGTTCCCCAAATTAAGCCTGAATGCCTTCCACACCCCCCCCCCCGGCGCTGTATAATAGCGCTCTTGATTGTAATAATAATAATCTAAATGTTGGAATCATCTCAACAACATCTACTCAGTCCTCTGGATAATACATTTAGGAACCCAGCACCTCATTCTCATTTCCAAGGTGTGGCTGCTTCTTTAAGATAATAATAATAATAATAATAATAATAATAATAATAATAATAATAATAATAATAATAATAATCCAAGCTGTGGATTCTCTGCATAATATTTACACCACACATTGCTGTCAGACTCGACATCTCTACTTTTTCCGGCCTTCTCCTCGTTGTAATACTAACCACCTATGTTTCACACCCATATAAGATCGTTGGTACTACTGTAGTCTGATGCATAAACCTCTTTGCTTCCACGGATAATGAACGTTCTTTATCTCCACTGACTTCTCAATGCACCGCTCATCTTTTTTCCCTCGTCAATTATATGGTTCACTTCGTTTATCAGTGACGTGTCTGCTATAAAGTCCATTCATAAACCATACCCCCGGCCGGGATTGAACCCGCGGTCATAGAGTCTCAAAACTGTATGGTTTATTTGCAATCGTGTCATTACGATTTCTTAAGTCAAGTTCCATTCATAAATTTGTAAACACATCCACTTCCTCCATACTTCCTCCGTCCAGACTGATATTTAGTCTTAAAGTCCATTCATAAATTTGTGAACACATCCACTTCCTCCATACTTCCTCCGTCCAGACTGATATTTAGTCTTAAAGTCCATTCATAAATTTGTGAACACATCCACTTCCTCCATACTCCCTCCGTCCAGACTGATATTTAGTCTTACATTACCTAAATTTTTGGTTTATCTTCATCACGTTGCTCTTTTCTATGTTTATTTTTAATTTCCTTATTTTATATACCCTCACAAATTCGCCCACCAACTTCTGGAATCTCTCTCCAGAATCTCCCAAAAGCACAGTGTCATCAGCAAAGAACAACTGTGACA